>NW_011934146.1:70583-113743 GCF_000733215.1 Auxenochlorella protothecoides
CAAGTCCATCCTCCTAATGCACCCTGAGCAGCGCTGTTCAGGTCGCCGGTGATGTCGGCAAACACCTCGCTGCAGATGATGTCCCGGTCCTCCTTCCTGTCGGCGCTGGCGGCCAGGGAGAGCTTGCGCAGCACCTCGGCTGCCAGGCGACCCTGCACGGCACGGGAGCTCACGGTGCGCCGCATGTCCCACCCCGGGGGCTGGGACCCGGACGTCTCTGTCATCGGAGCGGTGCGCGGCAATGCGGGGAGCGCAGGTTCAGTGCGTGACTCGCGTGGGTTATCGGGGCATGGGCGGGGTGTGCCGGCCCTCCATACACCGGGACGGGGGCGCCCCTGGCTCGATCGGCCCTGCGCGGATCCCAATGGCTCAGACAAACATGTGATGCAACGGAAAACGCTGCAACACGGTGCCCTGCTGAGGGTGGAGGGCCAGGGTCCCGAAGTCGCATTCCAGCTCGGTTTGGTTCGCAATGCAGATCATGAATCTGCTGCTGTGCATGCTGGGACGGTGCTGGCCCGGTGGGTGTGGGAGTGGGCCCCAACCCCCACTGAGCTCACGTGCCAGGATGGCATGCAGGCCTTGCACACAGTGTGCTGCCCGGGGGCTTGTCTTGTGACGGCAGTTGTGGAGCTGAGACTGCCTCCCACCCCTGCCAGCATTCAGCCATGTTGCAGCAGCAGCGATACCAGTGAGAATTGGGGGCGAGGCGGGGGGGGGGGAGGTTACAAGAGGTGCGGCAAGCAACAGCGCGACAGGCGCCGCGCGTCTCACGCCAGGGGCCCAAGGGGGGCGGGGGGCAGCAGCAGGCGATGCAGTACATAATGCTGTACCTCGTCCTTCATCGCAAACACAACGTCCAGGTGGCCCACGTCAAACTCCTTGAAGGTCGCCTGCGGTGGGAAGGTGTGGGGGTCAGGGTGCGGAGGGGCGTGGAGCACGCGGCCTGCCGGCCCACCCTTGGCCAGCGGCCCCCCACCTCACCACCCAAGGGCTGGGTGTCCGCCTCGATCCCCCTCCTCCCACGCCCATACTTCCTCAGTCTCACCCGCACCCCCGCGTCGCGCAGCATGGTGTAGTGGGTGTGCACGTCCGCCGCGGCCACGATGCCGTCCTGCCGCCCCGCCACCATGTCCACCGGCAGCCCGGCCAGGAGGTGGTACTGCGCCGCCAGGTCCGGGGGCCGGGCCACGCCGTAGGCGGCGCGGTTGGCGCGCCGCGACCCGCGGTCGTACAGCCGGAAGCGGCGCTCATTTATGAGCTGCACCAGGTGGGCGCCGGTGTGCAGGCTCAGGGCGGGCATGCTGTACTGGTTGTAGTGTGGCATCTGCACCGCCCGGTCCCACTCGCTGCCGTCCCCGGACAGCAGCAGGCGGAAGGCGGCCCTGAGGTTTGGGAGGAGGGGATAGGGGGGACCGGGCTCGACCTGATGGGTCTCTCGGGGGGAGAAGAGGTTGGCCCAAAGCAGGTTCTTGCAATCGGGTGCGAAAAGGTTGCTTGCAGGCCTGCATCGGCGTCTGGTGGGACAATGGAGCCTCGGATCGCAGCCACACGATTCAGCCGGAAGCATTCTTCCGCATGGGGCCCCCGCCCGCACCTCCGCGGCCAAACCCCTCCCTCCCACTCTCTGCACCTGAGCAGCTCATTCAAAGCCGGCAGCTGCTGGACGTCCAGGCTGAGCTTGAAGGTGATGTAGCGCAGGAGGGATGAGGGGATGTAGACGGGAGCACTCAACCCCGGCCGCAGCCACTCCAGCACACGCATGAAGGTGGGCAGCACCCACAGGAAGATCCAGGCCGCCTGTGAGGATGAAGGGGGGGGGTGGGGGGGGGGGGGCATGCTGGGCGAGTGCACCCTGGACTATCAACATGCCGTTCCGCTACCAATCAGTGTGGGTCTTCGTGCCCATGCCTTTGGTGCAGCATGCCAAGTGTGAAGCATGCTTGTCACGCACAGCCAGCCCACCATGCCCCCTTCCCTTCACCCTGGGATAGTGCGAGTGGTAGCCGGCCGGGGAGAGCAGCACCAGCCTCTTGAGGTGGTGGGCCCGCCCCGCCATCGCGCGGTGCACCGCATAGATGAGCAGGCTGCAGCCCCCCAGGGAGTGGCCCACCGCCTGCAGGCGGTACTGCACGCTTGCGACGCCGTCGTCGTGCGACACCTGGCGTTTCATGGCGCCGCCGACACCGCTCGGCGGGTGCGCTGGGGCCCCGGTGCTGCCCCTGGGCTGCCCCGGAGCTGGAGTCGCAGCTTGGCTTGCGGCGAATGCAGACGCGTGCTTGCCGCTGCACCCCTCCAGCGCCTCCGTCCCAGGCGTTTGCGCATGATGTGCACGGACACCTGCCCCTCCCTCCCGACCGCCTGCCAGCGGAGCGGCTGCGCTGTCGGCAGCCTGTGCCAGCCCGCCCTCCTGACCACGGCCACCCGCGCAGGACGCAGCCGGGCCCCAGCCCTCGTCCGGCGCCATGCTGGCGGCCTCTGCCTGCGCCTCTGTGGTGCCAGGCCCCGGTCCGCCCTCTGGGCCATTCTCCAAGCTCTCCGCACCCCCCTGCTCCAGGTTCCGCCTGGCTGCAAGCACGGAGTCGGAGCCGCTGCGGCGATGGCCGCGTCGAGCGCCGGGGCCGGAGGAGCGTGCGGATCTGCGAGTGCCAAGAGGGTGAATCCGGGTGGAGGGGGTGCCCCTCACGGGACGCAGCGTCCAAAGGGTGATGGGAGGAGAGGAGGAATAGGGCCACGTCCACCCAGCTTCTGTCATCCCAACCACTTTGGGGACAGCGAGGATCCTCATGCGTGAGGATTACCAACGCCGGGGAGGCTCGGAAAACAGCAGGCACACTGCAACAACACTGGAGCCTGGTTGAGGGGCCGGCAAGCCCTATACCCCAGGCAGGCGCTCACCTGGGTAGGCCCAGCGTCCCGTGTCGGTGCTGCTTCCCCTCAGCCGGCCCCCCCTGCTCCTGCTCCTCCTCACGCTGCTCCAGCCCAGACACGCCCATGCCCCCGAGCACATGTCCCAGGCGCCCAGCTCTGGCCAGCTCCGCTGTCTTGGCGCGGTGCACAAAGTCCAGCTGCGAGGGATGGGCATGCGGCAATACAGGAAACTGCGGCTGGGAAATGGCTGTGCAATGTTCCTGAACAGGATCACAGAGTCCAGGTGTAGAGAGGGTCCAGCGAACCTCCCCGGCTCAGTCAGCAGACCCACAGGCACGAGTCCACACCGACCTGCGCATCCATGTCCTGGATGCCAAGCTCATTGATGCTGTAGTACCAGTACCGCAGCCCAGACTTGGCTGGATCTGCATGGAGAGCGGGTCCGGGGATCACAGGGTCACAGCATCCCTTCGCCGGCGACCAGTGGCTAGCATGCGCCTGTATCTCATAGCGCGAGTCACCCAGGAAGTGTCCCTGCACACCCCCTCTCCTCACCAATATGAGCTCGTGGGGGGTTGCTGCGGGAGTTGCCCAGCCAGACGTCAAACCCAGCATCATGGGCTGCAAACGCCTGGCTCCCCTCCACCCCATTGCTGACCCAACTGAGGGAGGTGTCCATGACCCCATGCTGGAAGAAGACCACCTCCTTGGAGTCTGTGGGCAGGGGTTGTTGGAGGATGGGAAGCAGTTGCCAGCCTCCAACCCCATGACTTGCAGCGCCGGGAATCCTGTGCAACACCCATGGTCACGTGGAGGCCGTCACCAATCCCCCAGCGCAGAGGAGGCACACTACCGGTCCACTCCCCACTCCAGCCACAGGCCCCTCACCCTTGCGAGGTATGCGCTGCATGGTGAGGATGTATCCATCCTCTGTGGTGACAATGTGACTCTCCAGCGGGTACCCTGCCTGTGAATTATGAGAGAAATGAAACTAATCAATGAAGGGTGGTAGAAGCTAGCCTGGACCCTTTGTTGCAAGCTGCACAAGCGACCAGCCACAGGAATGATGAGCAACTGCTCGTATTATGCGACCTCGCCCCGGTGCCATGCCAAAGAACCTCACTCCCCCCCCCTCTGTGACTCACTCGTAGTATGGCATCGGCCACCGTCCAGTGCTGCAGATCCTCGGCTGAGTTGAAGGACGGCTTCCGGGACAAGCCACGCAGGTTGTGGGAGAAGGAGCTGGACCGAGGCATCGGTCGCCCATCCCCCTTCCCAGGCACCTGGCACATGGAATGGAAGGAGAGTGCTGTCCTTGAATAGTAATCACATGGCAACACGCCCGCACACATCTGCTCTGCACCCCACAGAACCGCACCCATGAGGGTGGCTCCAATTGTATGGCCCCACGATACCGATTCCACCCAGCCACTCAAACCCCTCTCACGTTGAAGCTGGGGCCCCAGCCGGGATCGCCGCTGCCAGTGACGCTGGGGTCCGGCAGCATCAGCGCCTGCCGGGTGGCGGTGCGCAGCCAGGCAAACGTGTTGGTCAGCGCCAGCTCGGCATTCAGGCGCCCCTCCTCCATGAAACCGCGCCGGGGGGCGCCCTGCGACTGCCCCGAGCCCCCCGGCCGCCGGAAGAGCTCGCTCCCGCTGCTGTGCGCGGGGCGCGGGGCGCGCTCGCCGCCTTGCACTCTGGTGCGCACTGCACGAGGGCCGCTTTGGCTTGCCGAGGCCCCGCGCCCCAGCCGGCCGCGCCACCACCCCCACCGCCAGCGCCACGGCGTGCCAGCGCCCGACTTCGGCGGCAGTCGTGTGAGACCATCATCGCATCCCTGGCGCTGGGCGCGGCCGGATGGGTGCAACCCCGGCGCAACAGACCCATCCGCTCCCGCTCTCTCCCCACCCGGCACCAGGCCATCCCGAGCCAGGATGGCATTGAAGGTGCCTGTCCGGCCCCGGCCTCGGCTCGCCCACCAATCGACCCAGGGGGAGGGACGGGCTCGGGTGGCACGCATGCGCGACGAGGCGGAGCGCCCAAACAGCAGGGTCACCACGGCGTTGGAGGCGCCGTTGAGCAGGCGGGTGGCGTACGCCAGCACCTCCCGCAAGCAGGCCTTCAACGTCTCCTCCCAGTTGGCCATCACCGTGTCCAACCACCTTGGTGTTGCGGTTGCGAGCGGGGATGATGGGGAGGGTTTAAAGTAAGTGCGAGTGTTTGGCTGGGATCCACAAAGTGCGATCTCAGTTATGCGAACAGCCTCGTATGAGTGTCGAACCAGTGCGAGGCCCGGTCGAGCGCCAAGGACATGCATGGGGTTCCTCAGACAAATCAATGAGCCTCACCATGTGACAATGGGCTCCAGGAGCTGCATCTGGCACCATCGAAGCACCAGGAGCACCGCCCACACATATGCCTCGGCCACCTGTCGCACATTGCGGGGTCCCATGTGCGACAGCGCTGTCAGCAGCTTATTCGGAGGCATGTGTCATGCATGGTAATTTTGCCGGGCAGGGATATGCCATGGCATGGAATCGATCGTGGGATGGTGGTGTCGGACGTAATGGACCGCACCGCTCGACGCCAATCACAATGCCAGGGCGCGAGATGGGGAAGCTCCGTTGTCCGCCATCATTAACAGTCGTCGACAGACATGGCCCCAAACCACCAACACACTGCCCAGAAAGGCCAAGAACAATGCATTACCGGCTTGCATGGGGCGTCGGCGCTCAGACGCCTGCAGCTTACACATTCTCAGCTATAAGGCTCAGCCGTGCCCGGGTCCATTCTCAGCATGGAACGCGAGTGAGAGCCCAAGAGCCATCGACCAGCTCCAATGGCGCGGCTCCATCCGATGAGAGGGACAAAGAGCTCCTGGAGAAGCTGAGACTCGCGGAGGTCGAGGTACGCTGATGTCTTGGTGGTGCTGGTGGCACAGTCATTCCATGTTCTCATGTCGAAGAGATCCAGGACTGACCAGCATCCAGCCCACCTGCACCTCGTAGGCAGCCAAGTTGCGCAAGGAGCTGGAAACTCAGGTGCGCAATGTTGGTTTGATGATGGAGGTTGTTTCTTTTGCAGGGTAAGGACCTCTACTGAGCCCACAGCCATGCATCCTTCCCCTCCCATCTCCTCTACAGAAGGCAGGAGGGGGCGGTGGGAAGCTGCAGCCCCCCATTCGACGCATAGATGGACCAGGACTTCGTCGCGAGACGCTTTTCACGGGAGGTACAAGAGCATGCTTGTGACTGCACTGTTGATAGTTGCTGGAGGCGAATGTCAGGTTGTTTTTGTTAATGTGCTTCCCCACCTTGCCTGCCTGCATGCTTTCCAGTTTTGCACAGTCACTTTGGTGCCTCCTGCATACCAGATACTGGGGATCGGAGCTGGCTGAGTGAGGCTGACGTCAGCTTTGTGACTGGCGATGATCCAGACGCAGCTGAGGCGGCCTCTGGAGTTGTGACGGTGAGCTTGTGCGGGTGAACGAGCGTATTCAGAGGAGGAGGAAATCGAATGTGGCCAGGAGGGTGCTGATGTTGTCCTGCACACCATCAGAACCTGTACAACTGATGCCCCTCGCAGCGGCGAGTGCTCTTTGGGGGACTGGCTGCGGCAGGTGCCCTTGCATTCGCCCTCGTACCAACCCAATACATGGCGTCCACTCCCAGCAAGCCGCTCTTCTTTTACATTGCACCCTTGCTGAGGATCCAGGTGTGCATCAGCCCATTGTTGGGTGGATGGGTTAGAATCGTCGCCGAGTGGATGCGGGCTGGCACACTGGGTGCCTGACACTCACCATGCCTCTAGGTCCAAGGGCAACTTCGGTTCTCCCAACCACCATACTAGGCTCTATTACCATCCACTGTTGAGGCAGTGAAGGCAGGCGACACCCAGCGCCTGAAGGAGCTCCTCGCAAGCATCCTGGACAGCCCAAACAATGCCCAGAGCAACCTACGCGCTGCAGCAGCAGGTATCTTGAAACACTCTTGTGGGGATTTGGATCGTGAGAATGATTTGAGGGCACGAAGTTGCGCTCCCATTTACGTCCTGCTCACTTCAGTCCTCACATCTCTGCAGCACTGGAGGGGCGGGGGGAAGCGGAGAGGGCGGGCATCCTGGCGCGAGAGGTGTACGAATATCTGCGCAGCATCGACTACGATGAGTACTACCTTACATATGCGGCCCCAGCCCGGGGGTCCATAAACATCGACATGAATGCCTCAACAGCCTTCTCTCTTCAGGCCGTCCAAGCAGCTCAGGTTAATAGATGTGTTTACAGGGATAAGAGGCGGGAAGGCGGGTTTCATACTGTTTCCAATGGTCCTCTCCAAGGAGTCAGTGGGGTGCCTGATCGGCATCAGGCTGTCATTTCCTCTTCTGAGGAGATGTCCAATCGATAAGTCATGTATGGTAATCCTTGTTGAATCCACCATTGTCCCCTCAAGTCTGCAGGAGAAACTGCGCACATTCCTCAAGCTATTGCCGTCCGATCAAGTGGAAGCTGCTCAATTGATCGTACAACCACCTGCCTAGTGATCAGATCTTCCCTGCAACGTCTGACAGCGACACTCTTGACATGGCGTGGCAGGATGCACGATGGAGGAGTAGGGACCGAGCAGAGCAGATGCAGCGCCGAATGTTTGCGAGGGGTGGTGAAGACCTTGCTATTAATATGTGCGCCACATCACCAGTCAAATCTCCGTTCAGCGGCACTTCAGCGGGGGCGCGTCAGGCGAGCGAGCGCGCCATCCTCGCCCTTGGCACCCAGAACCAGGAGCAGGGCACCAAAAGTGGCCACCTTCAGCGCCACATCCACGATCTGCTTGCGGCCCCAGGACCTGAGCCACGACTCGCGCTCTGCGACTG
The DNA here is from genome assembly GCF_000733215.1 of Auxenochlorella protothecoides. NCBI lineage: Eukaryota > Viridiplantae > Chlorophyta > Trebouxiophyceae > Chlorellales > Chlorellaceae > Auxenochlorella > Auxenochlorella protothecoides. The sequence goes on from NW_011934146.1 coordinate 78,324, forward strand.
GCTGGTCGATCATCACCCGGCTGTCAATGACGGCCTTGGTTGGGGCGACGAAAAGGAAGTCGAACACGGGGACGGTCAGGGCGCCTGCCGCGCACGTCAGCCAGGCTGGGTCCCGATCAGGGTCACCTGCAGGGTGGAGGTGGGGGGCAAGCATGTGAGAGAAACGTGACCAAGCATCAAAGTGACATACGTAGCACTGCAACACCCCCATACGGTCCAGATCCCAGCCCCTCACCTGTGAAGTAGGCTGCGGCAGCACCGGCGGCAGTCAGGACGGACAGGGTGGTGGACAGGGTCACGGCCTTGGTGGAGACCTTGGGAAAGAAGGACCAATAGGTGGCGACGCCCGCCTCGAGGCCGGCGGGGTGCTCCGCCGCGGCAATGTAGAGCCCCGACCCGGCATTGAGCCCGGCAGCAGCGGCAGCGATCAACTCCCACATCGCTTCTCGTGGCTGGGCGTGTACCTGGGCGGTGGATGAGATGGCGGGGGGGTGAGATGACTTGGAGAAGCGCGGGGCGCAGTGAAGCATCGAGGCATCATGCCCGGCATCGCGGCAGCAATGCTTTCCGACACGGTGTCGGGGAGGCCACCGGCTGACCATTCCCAAAGCGAACCTGAGGGCTATGGGATGGCAAGTGGATGTGAGGATGTGGATGGAGCCTTGATGCGTTATCTGAATTGTATAGTGCTTGGAGTGTCGACCGGTTTCACTTCCTCGGCGAACTGTAAGGGATACACCTCATTTCACCGGGAGGTGTCGGGCAGCTGCCCATCGACTTCCTTGGTTAAGTACGAGACTGATCCTCAGAAATCAAGATGCCTTCCCCATTCCCTGTGCTGCAATGCCTTCAACTCCAGGGTGCTGTATGAATGTTCCACCTGGAACATGCATCCTTGCACATTGGCACAACAATGCACGAGGTGCCCAACTGCGGTAGAATGGAGGGCGCCTGAAGCTCCAGTCCCCTGACGACACCCCTGGCCGTCATCATGCCCCCCCGGTGCGCAGCTGCGGCGCGAGGCCGTGCTGCACCACGTCCTGGATGGCTCCCAGGCCCTGGGGGTGCGCCACGCTGCCGCCCGCCAGCTGCACGCTCAGCGTGCGCACGGTTTCCACCGAGTTGCTCAGCCTCTCCAGAAGGTTCACGAGTGCGATGACCTCGTTCCTCTCCAGCTGCAGGCCTGGGGGGGATTATTTGGAGGGACAGAGAATGGGAGGGTTGGCCCATGGGGCGCATGGAGGTCCTGCATGCCCGAGCAAACACACCCTGGGGTTGTAGAGGCAGGGGACAGGCCAGATCCTGAGCTGGCCATGCGTCGCCCAACCCCTCCCACAGCACCCACCTTGCTCGGGGACTGGGGCGCCGCTGCAGTCCTCGGCGGAGAACAGGATCTTGAGACTGGTGGCCACCCCCAGGAACTGCAGCTTGCCCCACATCTTGCACTTCTCGCACCCCACACAGTCCATCACCCGCGTAATGTTCTGGAACGTCGCCTGGAAGGGGGAGGGGAGGGAAGGGGAGGGGAGGGAAGGGGAGGGTGGGATGATACGGTGGGCGGCTCAACATCGAGGCTCTCTTGAGGGTTGGCGCGCACCAAGGGTTCCCAGGGCGCCGAGATCGAGTGCCAGGCGATTGCGAGCCTGATCGCTGTGGAGGAAGGCGGCAGGCATGGGCCGGCACGGCGATCATGCCACCACCGCAGCGATTCAAGGGCTCAGGTGGGTGCCCTGAGTGGCGGCCCAGCGAGCAATCCCCTGTCCTCCTGCCGCAGGCTGACCAACCACTCCCTCCCAGGTACACACGACGATGCTCGGCTGCAAGCATCAAGCCTACTCCCCACCCCCACCCGACATCCCCGCTCACCCGCAGCTGCTCCTTCACCACGGGGCCCTCCTCGCCACGCCAGAGCCTGCCTTCGTCAAAGGGGATGGGGCACACCTGCTGCAGCGCCGCGTTGTCCAGCAGCCTGTGCGGAGTGATGTGGAGGGAGCGCAGGTGGGGCTTTTTATGAATCGCGAGGTCGACTTTCGAGACCCGAGCAACAGTAGGACAGGAACGGTCTGCATGACTGGCCGTTCCCAAATCCCTTGAGCGTGTCACACCCTGCCTTGCCAGCCAGTAAATCAGGGCTCCTGGACAGTACCGCCTCACAAACCCAGCTGCCCCTGTCTCCATTCCTGACCAATTCCCACCCCCAACCCCCCCCAAACATTACAACCCCCAGCCATGCCGCCCACTTGTGCATGAAGTGCTGCGTGGCCGCGTCCTCCTCCGGCAGGCCCGTGGAGTATTCCACGCCGCGCAGAAGGGGCGCTGCCTTCTGCACCGCGCGCAGCACGAAGAGGTAGGCGAAGTAGAGGTTCTCCACGCGGTCCCGCAGCTCCGGGGAGCCCAGGCGGCGCCTGAACTCGGCCAGGTCCGGGCCCCAGGCGTAGACCTCGCCCGTGTCGTCGCGCAGCGGCGATTCCGCCACTAGGTGAGCGGAGATGGAGGCATGCAGGCCGGAGATGAGGCGGTAGAAGACCCGGAGCTCCGGCGCGGCAGAGGCCCCTGCCTCCAGCCCCGGCTGGCCGTAGATGGCCTGCCACACGCGTGCGGCGTGCTCCCCCGCGTACCCCGTGAAGCGCTCGGGGTTGCGCTGGAGGTTGATGTAGGCGTACTCCACGCCGGCGTCGTCCGCCTCCGGCATCCAGGGGTTGCGATACCCGCGCCAGTCTGGTACTGCCAGCAGCGCGCGTCGGATGTCTGGCTGCAGCGTGCGGTCCAGCGCTGACTCCTGCGCCGCCGCTGCTCGTGGGGTGGTGGATAGAGTGGGGGTTGAGGGGAGGGAGTGCTGGGGCAGCGGAGCGATCTGTTGGTGGTCTGCCCGAGAGGCCCCAGCCGGCCGTCAAATCTGCAAGATACCACTGGCCAGGAGTGAACGACCCCGGCTTCCGTGCTCCCAAGTGCAGTGACCAACAAACACTACGTCATGCATCCTCGCCGCCCCTGAACTCCCACCCTCCAACACACGCACCTGCGCAGGCGGCGGCGGGAGAGTCGGCGGAGGCGAGTCGCCCCTCGGCCGCGCGCCAGATCTTTGGCACCTCGTCCTCCTCGCACTCGCAGACGCTGCAATCGCGCATGGCGCACATGCCGTCGTCCGGCCAGAAGGGGCAGTCGCAGTAGAGGTCCACCTTGAAGTAGCGGAAGAAGGCCGACTGGACCAGCTTGTCCAGGATGGGGCCGATGTCGTCGCGATTCACCTGCTCCACCGCCGAGTAGCTGCAGCCTGCAGGGCGGAGGGATTGGCAAGTAGGGTAGGGCTTTGGTGCAGGGGTTAAGCTAGGTGGGGGAAAGAGGGGATGCCACAGCAAATCGGCCTACGCCGAAAAATCACCGCCCTTGTCATTGGAGCACCCCCAATGACGACCCCCGGAAACACCAGATCCTGCAACCCATGAATACTCACAGCAGTCCACCACGGTCCCAGACATATGGCAGGAGTTGGGCTCATTCAAACCCGCGAGGTTCTGGCATAGGAGCAAGGGAAGGGAGGGTGTCACTCCTCTAGCACGCGCATAGCGCCCATTGTCCAGCATAGAGCGATATTGAGTGTACTGCACAGTGATCACCCTTGATCGGGATACACCCGAAATCTCAGCTCACCCCACAGTGACAAGGCGTGTCGAACAGCTCCACCGCCGGCCGTGCCACCCCGAGGGTGGAGGCCAATCCCGGCGGCAAGTGACTCGATACCCATGACGGTAATCTGAGCTGCAGCCCTGGCGTCCCTGCCTGTCTCTGGAAGACAGCAATGCCTAGGGAGAGTAAGACCACCATGGCGCCCACTCGGGACAGCTTGGTCATGGACCTGGCTCGCTAGGGCGGGTGTCGTCGACGTCGAAACCCACACCTTCTATGTCCTTCCACGAATGTGCCACACGTAGTTGAGCAGGCGCAATGCTCCTCGGCCACGACCTTAAAAAACAGAATGGGTATCGATGCCGCTGTGTTGCGTCGTCCTGCTGTCCAATGCAACGCGCGTTCACGACGTCCGTGGTGTCCTTGCAGAGCAGCTGGCTGAATTCGCGGCGTGTTGAAGAAAGAAAGCCAGTAGAAACCGTCCAGCGACGTGTCCCTGACGTAGAAAGCATGGTGTACTGCAACCAGAGGTCAAATGGTGCAGCATGGCATTGGAGCACATACAGCTTGTTGCCGCACTGCAGAAACAATGGGAAAGGTATCTTGTGGACCAGCGATCAACTTGGCCGCTCCATAAAGAACATAATGCTGTTGAGAAGAACATCCATTCTACTCGGTCTTTGCCGCAAAGAATCTGGTGATGGACTGCCTCTTCTCCTTGGCCGCACTCTTGTACAGCTTCAGGACTTTTTGCACACTGCTGCTGAGGCCCTTGGCGTCCAGGGCTTCCTGCTCCAGCCACTGGCACTCCGGGCACTCGCTGGATCGGCCCGAGCCACGCTTCCAGTCCTCCAGCTGGGCGGCAGAGGCCTGCACTTGGTTGAGGGCCAATGGCGATCTGAGTGGTCAGGCATGCCCGTCCCACTGTTGTTCTGGTAAGGGCTCCAAGGCGAGACTTGAAACATGCAGCCCTTCATCTCTCGCCCGGCATGAATGCCGGACGGCAGCCCCCTGATCACTATGGTAATGCACAGCACCCCAAATGCGGGCAGGCCTGACGACACCCAGAGCTCAGAAAGAAAGCACGACGCACCGCAACGAGGACGTGCTCGGCTCGGATGGTCATGCGGATGTGGGAGAAGATGTGGACGACCTCGCCCAGCGCCCGCCGCGACACGACCTTCGGCGCGGTGCTTTCCTTGGACTCATCAAACAGGCCGGGCAGGAGGCCCGCCAGCAGGGAGTCCACGGCGCGCTGCTGATTGGCCGCGCTTTCCTCCCCGCCGCCCTCAAGCTCGGCGAGCGGGAATTGCCAGAGCCCGGCCAGCAGTCCCTTCTCCGGCCGCTTGACCAGGAGGTAAGCGGGGCTGAAGGCCTGCATGCCAGGTCCCGTGCCGCAGCAAGGCCTGACCTCCAGCACGGCCACCGCCACCTCCACCTCCCTCCTCGCCGCCTTTTCCACCTATGTGGGCATGTTTGGGAGACTGGAGGGAGTGGTGCGACAGAGAAATGCCCGTGTGTCGTGTTGATAGTCGGGCATGGCACGGCCAGCATGCGTTTTGCGCGCTGGCACAGTGGCATTGCTCGAATCCTTCGAGATTGAATGGTCAGTTTCAACACTGCGGGGCCCGCTGGACCCCGTGTCTCTTCTGTGGAGAGCTGATTTCAGTTCTGCAGGAGGCATGGAGCCCCCCTCCCCACGCAAAACCGGGGTCAATCACCCACATGCGCCGCCGCACCTTGGTGGGGTAGTCGGTGACGCGTGGCCCCGGCACCCCCGGCGTGGGCCCCGCCTCGCCCCAGTGCTCTCGCTGGCGGCGTAGCGCGGCGCAGCGGCCCGCCAGCGGGCACGCGTCGCAGCGCGGGGCCGTGCCGGGGACGCAGACCGTCGCCCCCAGCTCCATCATGGCCTGGTTGAAGTCGCCCGGGCGGCCGGGGTCGAGCAGCGCGGCGGCGGCGGCGGTCAGGCGCGGCGCCATGGCCGCGGGGTCCCCCGCGCGCGCCAGCAGCCGCGTCAGCACCCGCACCACGTTGCCGTCCAGCACGGGCACCGGCTCGCCGCAGGCGGTGGAGGCGATGGCGGCGGCCGTGTACGGCCCCACGCCCGGCACCGCCAGCAGCCCGGCGGCGGTGCGCGGGAAGGCGCCTGCGCACTCGCGCGCGACGTGGCGCGCGCCGTCCAGGAGGTACCGCGCGCGGCGGTAGTACCCCAGCCCCGCCCAGGCCTCGTTCACCGCGTCCTGGTCTGCGGCGGCCAGGTCGGCGACGCGCGGCCACCGCGCGACCCAGCGCCCAAAGTACTCTGCCACGCGTGCCACCTGGGTCTGCTGACTCATCACCTCGCACACCCAGGTGCGGTAGATGGTCTCGTCCAGGGGCAAGCCCTCGGGGGCAGGGTGGAAGCCGGCGGCGGCGGCCGCCGCCAGCGCCGAAGGGGGGAGGCGGGAGTGGGGGTTGCGGCGCCACGGCAGCACCCGGTGGTTGGCGTCGTACCAGTCCAGGAGGGAGGCACGCAGCTGCTTGTTTGGGGTGGGGGTGGGGTTTGGGACATGGAGGGGAGTCCAGACAGGGACAGCGGGCAGGCGCCGACGAGCAGCAAGTTCAGCCGCAGACAAAGCTCTGCCACGGGACCCACCACATTCAACCTGCGGCAGCTGCTCGACGTCTTTCAGCAGGTCCTCCATCTCCGGCTCATCCTGCTGCGACGACAGCGAGCGCTTGCGTGGCGGCATGCCGGCGGAGCCTCGCAGCGCGCGGGGTGGCAAGGGGAGGCGGCACCTCACAGGCCCAGCATGCCTCCTTGTCAAGGGCAAGGGGCGAAGGAGACAGGCAGTCCTGCACGTCCTTCGAATCTGGATGCGGAGGAACAGCCTGTTGCCCTGCTGTGGATCTGTGCAGCACGGCGAACTTTACAGCTGAGCGAGCTGCCCAAGGCGCCGCCCTGGTCCCCAGGCCTGGGCTCGCACGAAGTACTGAGATTACAACAAGGTCCCTTGGGTCAGGATCGCACTGGATTTTGAAGAATCCAAGGGTCACATCAGACAATGAGGGGCGCGACGGGGCGTGGATTCGAATTTCGCGAGGTGAATCGAAGATCGAGAAGTTTGCGCGCCCGCAAATCCCGACGACAAGAACCCCAGGGAAACTCCCTGCTGACTGCCATACATCCATAAGAGGAATAGTCATTAATATTCAGTATAACTCTACATCGTCTGATATCATCACGCCGCTCCTACCTGCTGGTTGACGTGCGTTCCCCCGACATGGTGGCTCAGGAGTCTCCGGAAGCGTCGGGGTGGCGCCTCTTCCGCAAGGCCGCCTCGCAGACCACCCAAGACTCGAATGTCTCTCAGTCAGATGTGGGTTCTTTCACGAGTAAACCACCCGCAAGTGCCTACGGTGGAGGTGCGTGGAGCAGATATTCTTGTATATGGTGGTGGGGGAGGAAATGCTGATGGTCCAACACAGCGTAGTCCTCTGTCTTTCAGAGCACATTCCTAACAATGATATCATGTTCACAAAATGTTCTGGATCTGGGTTATGCATGCGGTCAACCTGTATTGAACCCATACTCTGAGGTTGTATGCTCCAGGTCCACCATGTCCCCACCACCGCCAACACCCCTCCAGGCTGCCCCGTCATCGGGGCCACCCCCTCCGCAGCCCCCCCCCCCTCGGGTGGTCTGCATCAGGCAGTGGCTGCCCCGTGGTGGGCTCCCCCTCGCCCAACGGCATGCCCTCCTCCAGCAACTCCCCCCAGCCGGGGCAGTCCAAGCCGCTGTCCACCTGGCGCCAGGCGTCCAGCATCCCCGCAGGCGGCGAGGCCCCCCTGCCCGAGCACCAGCCCGCACACGGCGTGCGGTCCGGGGTGTGGACCTACCCCTCCGAGCAGATGTTTTACAACGCGATGCGGCGCAAGGGCTGGACGCCCTCGGAGGAGGACATGACGGCGGTGGTGGCCATCCACAACGCGGTGAACGAGCGCGCATGGCGCGAGGTGCGGGCCTGGGAGGCGGCGGCCGGCTGCCCGGCGCCCACGCTGCTCCGCTTCCGCGGCCGCCCCGCCGACGTCTCGCCCAAGGCCCGCCTGCTCAACGCGCTGGGCTACCGCCTGCCGTTCGACCGCCACGACTGGGTGGTGGAGCGGGGTGGTGGGCGCGAGGTGCGCTACGTCATCGACTTCTACAACGGCGCGCCCTCCCCAGACATGCCCACCGCCATGCACCTCGACGTCAGGCCCGCCCTGGACTCGCCCCTGGCGCTGTGGGAGCGCCTGCGCATGCAGGCGGGCTGGGTGGCCAGCGGGCGGTGGCAGCGGGAGTGACGAGGGACTTGGTTGTGTTTGGTGCATCATGGAACATGTGAACCGGCTCGGAATCCTGGCGCCGCTCCTGGCGCATTGGAAAATGTACGTGGTGCGACGCCATTCACCCCTGCCTCAGCCCCTTGCTTGCCCCTCCCATACGTTGACTGTTCTTGGTAACGCAGCTCACTTGCTACCATGTAGAATGAAGACTCCAAAGGAAGCTAGTGATAGTATGTTGTGACATCGGCTTTCACTCCAGCCAGCATGGCACTCAGCCAGGCATGCGTGGGACAGAGTATCATCCAGGAGTCTGCTAAAGTTCTGTCCCTGAGCAAAGAAGAACGCACGCTCCCACCAACACAAGTCGAGATAATCAGTCGCCGCCAACGATTGTCCTGAGTGACACAGGCATTGACGGGTGCATTACAAAATTGGATGGCAAGGGATCGACTCAACTGTACTCCAAGACTGCAAATCTGCAGCGCCCTGCATGAAGGACAACTCCCACAAGCGTGTCACAGGATCTTGTGAATGGCGTTGAAGAAGCCTGGGCGCTCCTCCTGCGCTGCGGCCGCCTTGTCGGCGCTGGTCACGGCCACCACGCGGCCCTTGTCACGCACGGAGGCGAGCACCTCAGCAAAATCGTGGAAGTCGGACAGCTGGGTGCCCAAAATCTCGTCCCTGTGGGAAGTAGGTACATGCAGTGGAGGAGGTTGAGTGGGCAGGCAGGGGAGACATGAAGGCAGCTGCTGGGGATGAGGAGGCCATGGATCTGGAAAAGGAATGCGCCATGGTTTGGGCAGTCCATCACGGCGACCTGCATGACCAAGCCATCGACACCAAAACCACTCGCGCACCTGCGCTGCTGGCGCTCCTCCTCGGAGACCTCGAGCAGGTGGCGCATGAACGCGGTGCGGCCCTTGGCGTCCGGCAGCTGGTAGGCGTCGATGTCGCCGATGGTGCCGATGATGGCCTTGCTCAGCTCATCAGGCGTCAGGTCCACACCCTTCAGGAAGTCGATCGTGCCTGGAAAGGGAAGGGGGGGGGGGCGAGGTTTGAAGAAATGTTCATCGGCCGTGATCCTTGTGGATGTGTAGCTTGAGAATCCTCTTGGACCACGGGCTCCGTCGAACCCAAGACCCCGCCGCCCCCCTTCCCCCAGCCATCTGGACAGTAACAGTCATCCGCGCCTCTCACCGTCATACACGTCCACCGTCTTGAGGAGATTGGGGTCGCGGTAAGAGGAGAAGGTGAACATCCCGTTGTGACTGTCAAAGTCGCAGAAGCCGCCGTATGCGCCACCGGACACGCGTACCCTGTGAGTGGAATGGGGATAGAAATGTTTCCAGCGCTGGCTCCCGCCACTAAAGCTGAGCCTGACGGGAGTCTCATCAACTCTATGCAGACTGTAAAAGCTTTACTCCACAATCATGCTCAACCAGATCCAGCACCTGGCGCCTCACCTGTCCCAGATCCAGGACGTCCCAAGGAACTTGTTGATCACGTACGAGGTGCCAGACAGCTTGTACCCCGCATCCTCGTACAGGTTGGCCGCCTTGCACACATAGTTCACCTGGCAGGAGAAGAGGGGGGGGAGGGGGGAAGCAGATGAGCAGAGGGTCGCCGTGGCCAGTGGATGGTGTTCACCCTTGAGAAGGATATGACAACATAAGAAGGCCGGCAGCTGTTCAGACCACATGATATAGAGCTGTCTCAATCCCATGCACCACCCCTCGGGACTCGGCTCGCACAGGCTGCCCAGTAGCACCCATGCTTCACGAGCACACCACCATGGACTCCCGTGATGTCATCGCATACGCATCATACCTGGGTGGGCACGACCAGTGCCTCGCTTGCGGGGTCCAGGGTCTGGTTCCAATCAGCGCGCTGGCCTGGCAGGGATGGCAGCGCCGACAGGAAGTCGGCCAGGGGCCCCTCCGTCGCACGCAGCACGCTTTCATCCCCGGTGATGTTCACCAGAGCGCCGTCGCGCTGCAGGAGCGTGGACCTGCATCGAGAATTTGGCGTGTGGGTGGAGAAGTGAGCCGGTGCAACAGTGGGGGTGGAATGGTGATGAGCAGTCAGGACAGTCGGCACGTCCAGGGTTGATGGCATGCGAACAGCATGGCGGGGTTCAGCAGGCCTTTGCAGGGGCAGGGCCAGCCTGTATCATTACACGACCTCCACAACCCAACCGACCTGATGGTCTCCAGGTCGCGGCGCACCCCCTCCCAGTCGGAGTCAACACGCTTGGCCAGGGTACGGAGGTACTGCAGGTACTCCACGCCCCCCATCTGCTCCGACACCCACCCAGCGGCGCTGCGGATTGCGGTAGGGCAAACGCCAGTGTTAAAGGGTTTGTGCTGCGTTGTAAACCCTCACAGAACTGTACACCAGCACTGCGCCATGGCCTGGGCCATGTGGAGCATGCGTTTTCACTGACAAACGCTCTGATACGGTGGATGCAGACGCTGCGCCGGAACCCGTGCTCTACCAGATGCCTGGCTCTCTCTGAAAGCACGGTGCCTGCAGCCTCCCTGGTGTCAGCCAGCCAACAGCACCCTGAATATATCCAAGACCTCCCTCCCCTCCTCACCTCCTCTGAGCATCCAGGCGGGACCCGGCAAAGGAGTGCCCGCTGCCCACTATGCCCGCCTCCATCCCGCTCCTCGTTTCCAGCACCATCTGGAGTGTGGGTGCGTGGGCGGCGGGTGAGCCGCTCCGTGGCACCAAGACAACTGCCTCCCGGAAAAGGCAGGGCATCACGATCGCCAGCTCCTTCTCTTTCCACGCCCTCCCAACATCCTCGTTTCCTCCTTCCCTTCCCCCCCCCCAAAAAAAACGGAGAACACATCCCCCCCCCCACAAAAAGAGCAGATACCTGCTTGAAGCGCGCTGCGTCGTCCAGCCGCGCAGTGAGCAGGATGTCGTGGAAGACCTGGAGCAGGTCCCCTGCCTTGTCTGCGGTGGCCTTGCCGCGCACCATGAGGTAGCCCTTGGGCAGGGGGCTACCCTTGACAGAGGTCACAAAGGGCGACACCGACACGCCCCCCGTCTTGCGCCCGATGCGCTCCGTGAGCGTGATGAAATCCTCCTCCTCCGTCCCCATGTTGGTCAGGCACCTGGTGGTGGAGGGGTGGGGGGATCGAGACGACGTGGCGAGAGCCAGCTTGCTTTTGGTGATGCCAGTCCCCTCCACATGCGCGCCGTCGACCCCTTGTTCCTCTCCCCTCCCCAGGAGTACAAGCGCACTCACACCCACCTGCAGAACAGGGGCACCAGGGGCAGGAGCTCTGGACCCAGACGCGTAAGGTCTAGTGCCACATCCAGGTACAGGATGTTGTTGGTGAAGAGGTCATGGGTGAGCTGCGTGGCGCCGCTGGCGTGGATGCTCACGGTCGTAGGCGTGGTCGTGATGGTCTTCGGGATGTCTGGAGTTGGGGGGGGGGAGACAAGGGGTAAAGCTTTCATGATGTGAGCCAGGTTTGAGACGATGATGCAGGTGAGACCGTTCCTGTCATCGCATCCCCATCTCCATCCTCACCCCCTCACCCCACGTACAACTCCCGTCACATCATCCACTGCACAACAGCCACCCACCCGACAGGTGGAGCAGGGGAACGCAGGCCAGCGACTCGGGCGTGTCTGGCGTCTCCTGACGCTCCTTCAGCTCCCGCGTGGCCTGGATGGTGGCCTCCACCTCCTCCTTGCTCATGCCGGCGCGCTTGGCGGCCAGGGCCTCACGCTCCCGCGCCTCCCTTTCCTCGCCCAGCTTCTCGTCCGGCACCAGGCGCACCGACACGCGGTGCGGGTTGTCCAACAGGTACTTCCGGATCAGGGGGCCTGGGCGGGGGTGGAGGGAAGCAGAAAATACGTGTTCGTTCGAGTTGTTATGAGCGCGGCATGCAGCAGGTGGGCATGAGCGACGGCTGTCCAGCCGGCAAGGCCTGACTTGGGGCTGGGCCGCACCCCCAGGGGACGAGGGCGGCAGGGGCTCCCCCTGGCCTGCGCAGCACGACGAGCTGGGACCCCTGTCAGCCAGCCACCCAATGCACTCCTGACCCCCCCATCCACCTCGCCCCACACCAACCACCCACACCAATGCCCCACCAAAGACGTCGCTGCCTTCCGCGATGCGGGCCTTGAACTTGGCCAGGTCGTCCTCCCACTTGAGGGGCTGGAAGGGGTCGCGGTCGTAGATCCAGGTGGCCATGCTGCGCAGCATGAGGGAGAGGCCGCGCGGGAAGCGGCCCGTGTTGTTTTCGCGCAGCGCGAACTCGATGGTGTTCAGCGAAGCCTCGATGGAGGTGGCGCTGAAGCCCTCGCGCTCCAGCCCCTCCAGCGTCTCCAGGATGAGCGCCTCCACGGCCTCCACGTCGCCCGCGGCCACGCCCTTGAGGCCCACGGAGAAGGCGGGCTGCCGCATCTCGTCCTCCATCCCGCCCCCCGATCAGGCTCTCCCCCAGCCCGCTGTCGTTCAGCGCCTTGCGCAGCGGCGCCGCCGGCGTGCCCAGCAGCAGGGAGTTCAGGAAGCCCAGCGCCAGCTCCGTCTCCAGGTCCAGCTGGTCCTCCGCCAGCAGCCAGTTGAGGGAGACGAAAGTCTTAGGCTCGCCGCCCTCCTCCACGGCGCCCGCCGCATAGCGCTCAGTCACCACGCGCGGCTGCGCAAGCAGCGGCTGCGGGCGCACGACGCTGTCCACCTGCCGCGCCTCGAAGCCGTCCAGGGCCGCAGCCAACAGGCGCAGCCGCTCCTCGGGCTCATCGTCGCCGTAGAACCAGAAGCGCGCGTTGGACGGGTGGTAATACCGCGCGTAAAAGTCCTGCGTAAGTGAAAGGGGGGGGGGGAAGGGGGGGTGAGGACAAGCTGTACTTCTTCTCCTGCTGTCAGACAACAAGTCAATAATAGTCCGATCAGCACACCCCATTCCCTCGGCCACAGGAGCGCACACTTGTTTGTGATTCACCTCTGCATCCAGCTTTGCTCCTTCCCCAGGCAGCAGGTTCCCTTTGCACCGTCTATCTAACCCCCCTCAATGCCCCTTTCCCACCATCCCAAACACACAAAAAACAACGACCACCACCAAACCCCAGCGCACCTTGAAGCCGTCAAAGGTGAGGGTGGGGATGGCCTCGGGGTCGCCGCCCGAGTCCTTGGCGTAGGTGCTGTCGGGGTGAAGGGCGGCCTGGGTGACGCGGGCATTCACCGAGTCCGGGGAGGAGTAGACGCCCTTCATCTCGTTGAACACCACGCCCTTGAGCGTCAAGGGCTCGGCCTCGCCCTCCAGCTCGTAGTGCCAGCCCTCTTGCGCGAAGATTTGGGGGTCGCTCACGCAGTTGGGGTGCAGCACCGAGTCCAGGTAGACGTCCACCAGGTTGTAGAAGTCGCGCAGGTTGGCGGAGGCCACAGGGTAGCAGGTGCGGTCAGGGTAGGTGAAGGCGTTGAGGAAAGTGTTCAGGGAGCCCTTCATCAGCTCCACAAACGGCTCCTTGATGGGGTACTTGTCCGACCCGCACAGCACCGAGTGCTCCAGAATGTGGGGCGTGCCCTTGGAGTCATCCACGGGGGTGCGGAAGGTCGCGCCAAAGGTCTTGTTCTCGTCCTTGTTGATTACAGACATCAGCTGCGCGCCTGGGAGGGCGGCGATGTGGAGAGTGTGGGTAGGTGCTGAAGTGGGCAGGTCACGGAATGCCTCCACGGCTTGGGGTCCCTTTGTATGCAGCAAATGGCTTTGTGGATCAAATGGTATAGACCAAGGGAAGCACCCAGGGCTCGGGGACAGGAAGTGGCGTGGAAAGGGCCCTGGCAAAAGAAGGGACTTAGGCATACATCCCATTCCGGCTCAGATCCCCAGCCAAACCCAAAATCACCATACCAGTCTTCTTGTGCCTGTACAGAAGGGCGGTCGAGTCATACTCTGCCAGATACTGCTGCTCCACCAGGGTGAAGCCATGCGCCTCCTTGGGCGCGTTCACCGCCGGATGGGAGGCGGGTGCGGTTTCCTGAGGTGGGAACGGTGCGCAGAGGAGGAGATTTACGGTAAGCAGCAAGCATCACACTACGTGCTCTTGCAGGTGAACTCACACACACACACCCCACGTGCATTGAGCGGGGTGGCGACAGCAGCGACGGAGAAGGGCCGTCTGGATCGACGGATTGCGTGGGGCTGGGCGCGTAGGGCGGAGCCAGGGGTCGGAGAGCACGACAGTCTGGCTGGCTGAGGGCGCACAGCCGTGAAAAATGCCTGCAAGTGGGATTCATGTTATGGGGCATGAGGTTCCGATCCGAATGGCCTTCCTTGACACCGCGCAGGAGTCAAAGATGTACGGAAGCCTCTCGTGCATCCTCGTGTGCTTGCAGCCAGACACACCACACAGCCGGTGCTGCGCCGACCACGCAAGGGGGGACCCACATACCCGATGTGCGCTGGTTGTACTGAGACGTAGGCTGGATAAGCGGACGGCGCTGGTCATGCGGATCGCGGCAAACATAGCGCGCACCGAGGATCACCCAAGGACCGTGTCCCTGTGCTGTTCGTGTGTGTGCGGACCAAAGGGGTTGCTCGACAAACCACGATACTCAGATAAGTGTTGTTCTGTATGCTCTCTGTGCAATGCTGGACTCTGAAGCGTCCTTGCCTTCCCCGTGCATGCCCAGATTTAGATGACGTCCCAGAATGCGCGGGCGCGCAAATCTTCCCACCCTCGAAATCAAGGGTACCAGCTCAGGCCGAAAGAGGCCCGTACGCTATCCTGTCACGACGGCCTTCATCGCTGGATTGTGCCTCGATGAATCTAATCCTACCGTCTGCTGCGTGCCGCGCCTGATCGAGGGATCACTCTCTTGACCATGACATCCTCGGACAGCGTCTCCAGCAAGCTCCAAGCGTTGCAGGCACGCAATCAATCATCCTTGCTGCATACAGTATGGTGCATAGGAATTTGATTAACATCAGCTTATCTCGTCCATGTTCTCAGGCATCGGTGGAGGGTCTGAAGGATGCGGAGCTCAAGGCAGCGGCAACAGACGTGGGTTCCCCTCGAGGCATCAGGGTCGGGCGATCAGACAGCATACGGTCATTCAGAAGCAAGCTTCATTCCAACACCAACATTCTCCCTGCTGCAGTTACAGGAGCAGCTCCAGGCGCTGCAGGCGCGCATGAGTGCCCTGCTCGGCAGGAGCGGCAACACCTCACCTGGCCCGCCCCCCGGTGGTGCACCCGCCCCCCCCGCCCGCCCATCCATAGCCACGATGAGCGACGAGGTGGTAGACAGCAACCCATACAGCCGGCTCATGGCGCTGCAGCGGATGGGCATCGTGACCAACTACCAGGCCATCCGCCAGAAGACGGTCGCCGTCGTGGGGATGGGCGGCGTGGGCTCAGTGGCTGCAGAGATGCTGACTCGCTGCGGGGTCGGCAGGCTGCTCATGTACGGTGAGTCGGGTGTGGATAAGATGAGGCACTGCCTTGGGGTGCCAAGGTGCTGCCGAGTGCCTGCTGCTGATGGGTGGAGACCTTGCGATTCCCATTGCATGGTCTCCGTTTGCCAATGCTTGTCCTGCAGCCACCCCCCAACTGAGAGCCTCCTGGCCCCCCAGCGCCCTAGCCTGCATTCCTCTGTGCTGTCCCCAGGAGAAGCCTGCGTCTATCCTCGCGCATGGGGCATTGCATTGCCGAGAACCACACCGTGTGGGTCCAGCTTTGCTTCCCACACCCATCTGCTCATCCCCATCCCTCCACACATAAACACCTCTCACCCCCCCCTCGTACCTGTGCCAGACTACGACACGGTGGAGCTGGCCAACATGAACCGACTCTTCTTCCGCCCCGACCAGGCTGGCATGACCAAGACCGCCGCCGCCGCGGCCACGCTGACCGGGATCAACCCGGACGTGGCCCTGGAGGCCTTCACCATGAACATCACCACCCTGGCTGGCTTCGAGGCCTTCAAGCGCAGCCTGAGCGACGGGGCTGGTCGATCGCGCGTGGACCTGGTGCTCAGCTGCGTGGACAACTACGAGGCCCGCATGACCATCAACCAGGTGGCTAGCGAGTGCACAAGTCGGTGCTGCTGTGAGGGGAGCAACAGGGGGATTGCCTGGGCTGACGCTTGTTGGCACCTTTTCGATGCAGCTGGGCGTTGGGCCCCACCCAGTCATCGCTGTGACGGGCATACAGCCCGGCTCTGCGCCTCACGACACGGAAGCTGTCCACCCGGATCACATGGCGCTGACTCCCACCCCGTTCTCCACTCCACCCCGACTCACACAGGTCTGCCTGGAGCTCAGCCAGGCCTGGATGGAGTCGGGGGTATCGGAGGACGCCGTCTCCGGCCACATCCAGACCATCCTGCCGGGAACCACGGCCTGCTTCGCCTGCGTGCCCCCGCTGGTGGTGGCCTCGGGCATCGACGAGCGCACGCTGAAGCGGGAGGGTGTGTGCGCGGCCTCCCTGCCCACCACCATGGGTGTGTGTGGGTGGAGAGGGGGACAGGCCCGGCTGGGTGTCCCGGCGTGGCTGCGTGTCGGCCACCGGCGCGAGGGCGGCTGGGGCCGGGCATCGCGCCCTTGGGCACCGCAGCTCTGACCCTGATCCCGCTGGGATCCTCGGTTCAGAACCGTGCGGGGGCTGGGCATGCCCCCACCGGGACCCCCGCATGCTGACTGCTTCCACGACCACACCACCCCCACCACCCCCGTAGGCATCGTGGCGGGGCTGCTGGTCCAGAACTCGCTCAAGTACCTGCTGGAGTTTGGGAGCGTGACGCGCTACCTGGGCTACTCCTCCCTCACCGACTTCTTCCCCACGCTGGACATCAAGCCCAGCCCCGGCTGCCCCAGCGGCCTGTGCCTGCAGCGGCAGGGCGAGGCGGCGGCGGCACGCGCCGCGGCGGGGCCCGCCCCGGCCGCTGCCGAGGCCGAGGCCGCGCCCGTGCACGACGACAACGAGTGGGGCATAGAGGTGGTGGCCGAAGCTCACGCGCCGGGCGCCGGGCCGGCCGTGGCCCGGCCCGGCGCTGCGGCCCAGGCGCTGCCGGCGGGCGTGGCCTACTCCGTGCCCCTGGGGCCCGGGGTCACGGCCGAGGAGCTTGCGGCACACGGCGTGCAGCCCAGCGAGGAGGGGCTGGACGACCTCCTGTCGCAGCTCTCCGCCTTGCAATGATGGGGGGGGCACTGGAGGGGCCGAATGTCGCGCTCAGGCCATCGTGTGGCTGGTGTGTAGATGTAATCATACGTGCAAGGGGAGGAAGCCCGCAGCGATGCAGGTCAACCTGCCCTTGCCAGACAGCCACCCCTCGACAAAAGAACTACAGCGTCAGAAAGGTCACTGGAGACAGGGGGGCGAGGAAGAGTGAATGTGTAGAAACGGGCGTGCTGCAGCTGCCAGCCGCTCTTTGGGAAGGAGGGAGGTCCAGGAGGATCGCACCCTTCATCTCCCCCTCCGTTTGGACTTCCCCACAATAAAAAGACTGACAGTCCTCAGGCCCTGACGGCGCTCAGGCGCCGCGCCGACCACCAGTGCCGGGCGGCCAGCGCCAGCTGGCGCCGGCCCCGGCCCAGCGTGCTGCGGCAGTGCCGCGCCGCTGCCTGCAGGCCCTGGCGCAGCGCGCGCCTCGGCTCCGCGCCCGGCGGCACGGCTGCCAGCCCCGCCGCCTGCGCGAAGGACCAGCCCGGCGGCGCCGCCGGACCCCGCGCGGCGCGCGGCCCGCGCCGCAGCGCCGCGTGCGTCAGCACCGTCCCCGTGCCCAGTCCCGCGCCCAGGGCCAGGATAGGCAGGCACCGCGTCCAGGCTACCACCGCCCAGGCCCCCGCCGCCAGCAGCAGCGTCAGCGCCTGCTGCCCAGGCCCCGACTGGGCCTGGGAGGCTGCCAGCGCCGCCTGCTGCGCCGCAGCGCCCTCCACGGCGTCCGTGGCGGCGGGGTGGCCGCCAGGTGTGGGGTCCGCCGCGCCCGCCAGCGCAGCGGCACGGAGCATGGACAGCGCCAGCGCCGCCGCCCCCAGGAGCGCGGGGGGCCGCAGGTAGAAGGTCAGCATCACAACCAGCAGCGCCAGGCGCAGGTAGTTTGGCGCCCAGCGCACCAGATTCTCCTGGTGAGTGTGATTTGTCGGTGTGGGGGTGATGTCGTGAATGGTGGCGGCGATGACCGAGGGGTTGACTCGCACGTGCCTCGGCCACTGCGCCCAGTCAACCATGCGGCACCCCCTTCCACCCTGCTCCATCCCCATGCCAGCTGGAAGTGTAAATACCTGACCTCTTCCTGCTCACCTCCGCCCTGTCCAGGAGGCAGTCCAGGTCATGGGGCAGGTTGTAAGCGGCGTCCAGGCACGGCGCCCCCCAGCCTGAAAACTCCTCCCAGGACCGGTGGGGCCGCTTCAGGTCGTGCAGGGTGAGGGCGCTCAGGCGTGGGCCCTTGTATCGGGCGACGCGACCGGGGCTGGGGGAAGGGCTGGGCCCGGGCAGGGACCCCACCGCCGAGCGCTCGAGGGCGTGCAGGCCCCGCACCCTCTCGGTGCCGTCGAGGGGGACGGACAGGCACAGGGGACTACTCTGCAGCCGGTGGCCCTCAAAGGCCCGCATTGGCACGGTCGCGCCGGGCGGACTTGGGGGCGGTGGGCATGGGGAATCGCTGATGTGGGGAGGGAGAGCCGAGCTGCGCAATGCATGGATCCGGGGCAGCCTCGCAGGCGCAGCACCCCTCCTCCCGGGAGTCGAATGGATCAGGGAGGAAGCCCATTCTCCACTGAAGTCGACACGTCCCTCACGAGCGATTAAGTATCCGATCGTGCCTCATCAGCATCGATTCTATTTTGCCGGGATCGGTTGACCAAGCTGTCTCCCATTCGCCTCTAGGCGGTAGAGAGTGGCCCACCCCTTCCTGAACTCACGGCCCCATTCCATGTCAGGAATGCCTGGCCTCACATCTAGCTTCCGCACATGGTGTCCCTTCACTGCTGTCCCTCGCACGTGTAGAAGCTGTCGGCCTGGAACCAGCGGCGCGGTACGACCATGGGTCACTCCAGCATGGGGAGGGAGGAGGCCCTTCTCCGAACTGCAGATGCCGGCCACCTTTCGTAATGATGCCTACCCGGCAGCATGGCCCACACCGACCGAGGATGGGTACGTCAGGGTTGATGAAGTGGGCTGCTCGAGTTGCCCTGCCATGTGCCAATGTGGCAGAGCTGGCTGCATGGACAGGTGCAGACAGGGGTGGGCATTGATCCTGGACCCGAGTTGCAACTTGTGCAGGGAGAAGGCTGCTGGAGATCTGAGAGACGGAAGTGATGGGGCAGCGGCTCCAATGAAAGCACTCGCCGAGGGTGATGAGGCCCCAACCCCTGCGTCCCTGCCGGTCAAGCGGAGAAAATCCCCTGCAGAGAGAAAAAAGGTGATCTGGGTGCCCTCAGCTGTGCCTGGCTTTGATGTCGGGGCGGTGCAGCGATCCCTTTGACACACTTTTTGCCAAACGGATAGCCATGGACAGCTCTTTCTACTCCTGATTTCTGTCCCTTGTTACAGCGCAAGCCGCTGTCACTGGAGCACCGACAGAAGATCTCGCAGGCCAACAGTGGCAGGACCTTTACACTGAGTGAGCTTGTGGTGCTCGAGAAAAGGCTGGGGTGGGCCTTCTTTGGACAGATTCGTAGGCCATGGGCTCCCAAGCATTGTTTTGGGTATGATTCGGTGTGCACCCTGATTTCTGCCATCAGTTCACTGCTTGGCATCACATCTTAATCCTGTGTCGTCAGCATGATCCCGATGCACCCCCCCCATCCCCCCCGTCCACCATGCAGACCATCGGTACAACCTGTCACAGTGCCGGATGGGGACCACTCACACCGAGGAGGTCCGCAAAAAGATCTCTGCGGCCATGAGGCTCAGTCACGCAAAGCGACGACAGAAGGCGGAGGCTGCCAGGTAGGCGAGTGGGGTGTCGCCAAACGAAACGGAGCAGAGGCGTGTGAAGGCGTGGGCGCATCTGACTGCTCATGCTGTGCTCCAGGAAAGCAGATGGGGCAACCAACATTCCTCCCCCCTCTGGACTCTTGTTCGGTGTGCTGGACTCTGCAGCCAGCAGGCATCATGATGTTTTGCATCTCCTCACTCCCAGGATTGAGTCCATTATGTTTTCCTCTTCCCTTCTCCCCCCCCCCCCCCAACAGGGCCGCGTCCGGCGTGCAGATGCTGGAGCTTGAGGCCACGCTCATGCGCAGGCACGACCCCGCCCACCAGAATCTGCCCAGCCTGCTGGAGCTGCTGGGCCCGCAGGAGCTGCGGGACATCGCGGCGGGGGGCGGCGGCACCGAGGGCATGCGCGCGCTGGCCCGCGAGCGCCTGGTCATGTCGGTGACCTCGCTGCGGCACGAGCTGTCGGCCTGGATGCAGGCCCAGGCCGCGGAGCGAGGGGCGACGCCCTCCATGCGCGCCACCGCGTCCTCCCACCCCGCAGTGTACGCCAAGTTTGTGCGCTTTGTGGCGCTGAAGCAGGCGCTGCGGCACCTGGAGGAGGGGCGGCAGGGGTCGAGCATGTGAGGAGGGGTGTGGAAGGAGGCTGGGTCTGTAACGCAAAGTAGAAGGGTGATTCATGGTTGAGAACCACCGTCAGCTGAGCAGACCATGGCCATCCGCCTGGCATCTGAGGGGGGGCAAGCATGGGATGCGATTCGTCGGCTTCAAATCGAATCGTGAGGGCGCGAGCTTCCGTAACTCTAGCGGAGTGATGATCATAGGGAACGGTGCGACCGGCTTCGCGTCACGAACTCGAATTCTTATGTAGCCACAGGGTCGACAGGGCAATCATGGACCGCCCTACCTGCAAGGTTCCCGGCCGGGAGGCCTACCCGTCCCGGCGACTCCTTTGCTTGACGCTGGTACTGCTCGCCCTCCCCTGGGCATGGGCTGTGCCCAGTGCACCCATGGAGGCCCTGGACATTGAGATCGCGGCTGCCCAACTGTTTAGCTCGCAGGCCTCCGCCAGGGACTGCACCCCGGCCGAGGACCTCCCGGTCGCCGGCCTGGACCTGAGCGCGGAGGAGAGGGTGCTCCTCAAATACCTGTGCATACCCCAGAGGGACCTGTTACTCGAGGATGAGGACATTGCCGTGGTCCGGCGGGGCATTCCCCCCGGCGTGAACTGCACGGAGGTCCAGTGGTCAGTGAAAAACGATGGGGATGGGGCTCTCATTAATGGGACCCCCTGGACTGGGATGCTGAAGAAGGACCCCATGCCTTTGTACCATGTGGTCAGTACCTGCCAGCCGCCTGCAGTAAGCAAGGGCCTGCGTGGCATGAAGCACTTGCACCCCCCCTCCTGGTCTTCCTTCCTCCCGCTTTCAGGCTCGTGCCCCTTGCACAGAAGGAAACCAAGCTTTGGAGTCCCCCTCTCCTCTCGCGATCCCCCCCCCCAAAGCACACACACACACAAAACGCAGGTGCGACGGGGAGAGCCAGTGCTCTCTGGTGTGCGAACGTGGCAGCGTGGTCATCCCCGACTGGCAGGTGCACGCCATCCGCACTCAGCTGGACGCGCAGGCCGACGTGCCGCTCTGCCGGGCCTCGCTGCTGGGCTCCCACAACTCGGCCATCACTCTGGCGGACGGCTACGGCAACCTGGACGAGTACTGGCAGGGCTATTTCCGCTACATCAAGTGGGCCATCCCCGCCGGCGCCAGCCCCCGCCTGCGCACCAACAACCATTGGCTGTCGCTGACGGACCAGCTGCGCATGGGCGTGCGCGTGCTGGAGCTTGATGCGCAGTGCGTTACGGGGAAGGGGGGAACTGTGCTGGTTGGGAGGGGGGTTGCTTCTGTTATTCAAGGGAGGAGGGTGTGCACGGCAGGGAGGGCAAGAGGGAATCGAGGCGTCTGTGTAAAAGGGGGAATTATTGGATGGCTGAGGGCAGAGGCTGTGCAAGGGGAGGGGATGGGACTGTCTATGACGCTGGCGAGGAACGTCTGTGGCCGGGAATGCTCGCGAAGATCGCTGGCATCCTGGGTCGCAGCAGCCCTTGGACTGCTAGGTCCGGCACTGGCCCCATGTGGCTTCCGACGCATCTCCCTCCGCCCACCCCCCCACCTCCTCTCCCTCCTTCCCCTCCCTCGCAGCTGGGTGGGCGGCGCGCTGCGCATCGCGCACTGCGGCGGACTGCACGTGCCCCAGCTCAACGCGCTGGTCAAGGCCCTGAACCTGGTGGCCAAGCTGCTGGGCCGCCGCATCCGCTGGGACACGGAGACGCTGGGGTGCAGCCCGTCGCTGTCCTCCATTCCCGCGCTCGACCAGCGCACGCTGCTGGACGCGCTGGGCGAGGTCGCGGCCTGGATGGGCGGCGAGGGAGCCGCGGGCGACGCGCTGGTCCTCTTCTTCGACGACCAGGCCGACCTGGCGCACTGGGGCGTGGTGGGCGAGCTGCTGGGCGACGTCCTGCGCGCCTTCCCCCGCGCCTGGGTCTACGACCGCGACGACCACGCGCGCTTCGTGGCCGGGGTCGCGCGGGAGAGCGAGGCGGCGGGCCTGCCGCCGCCCTCCCCCGCCACCACCTGGCCGACGCCGCGGCAGCTGCGCGCCGCAGGCAAGCGGCTGGTGCTGGTGTCGGGGGCGGACTACGGCGAGGCCATGGCCCCGCTGGTCTTCCCCAAGGACGACGGCAGCGTGTGCGGGTGGCACGAGCCGGCGCTGCGCGCTGCGCGCGGCGCGCCGGCCTGCGACGTGCAGGGCGGCGACGCCGCGCGCCCGCTGTGGGACGGCGCCTGGGCGCGCGTCATCGCCTGCCAGCTGGAGTACGGCCCGCTGAACTGCGAGTTCCAGTGGAACCGGGGCAACGCGCCCTGGCTGGACGCCGCGGGGCTGGCCGGGTTCGCCGGCTGCGGGCTTGCCGTGCCGTCCCCGGACCTGCTCACCCCCGCGCGCGCGGCGGGGGCGCTGTGGGGCTGGGCGCCCGCACAGCCGCGCCCGCAGCCGCCGCTGGCGCGCGGGCCGAGCCTGCATGGCTGGTTTGGCGCGCTGGCGCGCGCCGTCTGGGACCTGCTGGGCTTCGCCCGGGTGCAGCTGCAGTACCGGCCGGTGCGTCTTCGTGGACGAGAGTAATCAGTGCCTTTTCTCTGTTCTTTTTTGGGGGGGGGCGGCTTCACTGAGGATGGTCTTGGGCAGCGGTGCGGCACAAGAGCGAGGGTGTCGGCCAGCAATGGGGTGCCATCCCTCGCACGCCCACGAGAAGCGAAGAAGGGGGTGCGGGTATCAGCTCAGCCCACTGCTTGCTAGAGCCTAAGGGTGCACACATGTCGAACCCCTCCCCTTCCCAACCACCCAACCACCCGATCCAGGCCGGCTGCGCGGTGATCGACGCGGCGAGCGGCAGGTGGGAGTCGGTCAGCTGCGCACAGGACCTGCACAACGCGTGCCGGGCGGAGGCACGGTTAGCGACAAACGGCACGGCCCCCGCCTGGTGGCTGGCGGCCGACTGGGTGGTCGCGCCGGGCGCGCGTGGCGAGTGCCCGCCGGGGACGAGGGCGGATGCGCCCCGGCACGGCGTGGAGAACGCGGCGCTGTCGCGGGCGGTGCGCGCCGCCAACCGGACCGCGGCCTGGCTGCCGCTGGCGGGGGGGCCAAGCAGCTGGACCCTGGACGCCCTACCGGCGTGGTCGTGACATGCGCAGGCTCTGAACCTGGAGCAGGGTCGCCTTTGGTGACTCGTGTATCATATGTGGTTATCTCTTTGGAGAATTTCCTCGCAAGAAGGGCACCTCGTGCCCATGCGCTTTTGCCACGCACACTCCTGGGCGCCCAGGTGAGCGCCTTCCCCACGGTGTACGGCACCCTGGTGCTTCTTCGCCAGACCTGGGGCAAGAATACTTTGTCACAGAGGACAGGATGGTTTATGGGACAGGGTGGGCGAGAAGGACAAGCGGCCAGCTAGAAGTTGAACTCCCCCGTAGCCTTGTGCAGGAGGTAGTCCCTACCATCCAGCTGCAGGATGCAGTGCCGCAGGTTGACCTTCCACCGCGCCTTGGACCGGTGCACCTTGTCAAACTGACCCAGCAGCTGATCCTCCGAGTCACTCCCCACCGCATCCACGTCTGAAAAGGGTCACAGGGATTGTGATGGGCTTGGGTGAGAGAGCATTGCCAGAGCTTGGGTGTCGAATGGGGTCCCGTGTCCTTGAGGCAATTGACGAGCGGCATCACTCAGCCCCTGCACTGAGCTGTCCGGGCGTGCATTCACCAAGTCTGCACCACCAGACACAACTTCAGCACCTTCGAGGTCGTCGTCCTCGTTAAGTTCATCATCGTCTAGCTCCACATCATCAAGGTTGTCCTCGGCCTCGGCCTCGGCCCCAGCCGGCACAGATGAGCTAGGGTCGGAGACGCCGGCTGCCTCCTCCGCGGCTCCATCCTGGCACCGTGTTTTTTGGAGAGCACATCAGCATGACCATGCGCATGTGTCAATGATCCTCGCCACTGCAGCAGCCACATAGAAGGAAGAGTTCATTCACCACTCTTCCCTTGAACCCCCACCACCACCGACGTACACACTCCCATCTGGCCACCAGCGCACCCATTGAGGGATGGAAGGGGTCTGAATGGCCTCTGTCTTCACAAGCTTGGTGGGGGGCGTGTCGCCCGTCTCGATGATCGGCCGTTTCCTGTCGCCATGGTCGAGCGCGGCAGCACCAGGCCCTGGGCTCTGGTCCTTGGTGGGTCTGGCAGCCAGGACCGAGGCGTCCTCGCTAAGAGTGAGGGCGTCTGCTGCTCGTACGCCCTCCTTGCTCTGCCTGAAGGGTTGACGGGAGCTCGGGACCGAGATGACACTGCTCCACAAGCCTTCGTGTCTAGCACCTCTTCCCACCCATCCTCCTCAGTCGACTCACTTCCCCGACGGATCGTTTGCCTTCCCTAGCACTCCAAGTTTTACTATGTGGGACTCCCAGAGGGATCGAAGCTCGTCCAGCACGGCTCTGCGGAGACGGTGCGGTGTGTGCTCCTTGATCGCCTCCGCAACCTCCCCAATTCCAGTCATGCAACCCCCCCGTCCAGCGCGCCATACTCACTCATCTACTCCTTCCTGCACGAAGTCGGCCTTCACGTTGGCCACGACATCATCTATGACGCCCTGGTACACGCCCAGGGTAGCCTCGCCCACACCGGGACGACCGGCCTTCTCGCCCCCAGCACGCGACATGGTGGCTGTCTGGCGGATGGGCAGGGCCTGGCATGCCGCTCAAGTACCAGGGCCCCCACATGCAGCGCCTGGGGGGGCTCATGGGATGAAGAAGGCGGGAGGAGGACGTGGCCGAAGGGCGCACCTCGAGACTATCTCGCCACGTACGGTCCTCACCATGGCCATCAGAGTTCCCGCCACACCTCCTTCCTGGTGCTCCGCGACCGTTCCTCTGAAGTTGTCAGGTCTGGTGTTCTAATCAATGTGGCTCCGCCTTCACACGAGTCCATGGCTGGAGCGGCGACAGGGCAGTGGACCATGCACGAAGCATTGGCATGACGCCCTCGGCGTGGATCCTCCACCCCCCCCTTCAGAGCAGGCCTCCTCCCGGGGAGGGCATCCTGCCCGAGGACCCCGGCGACAGCGCGGCCAGCGTGGCAAAAGGGTCCCTCGCGCCCGCCGCCCTCACCAGGTCCTCGCCGCCGCCCTGCGGCGTGCCCGCGGCGCCTTGGGTCCAGCGCGCGGTGCCCCCCGGGGAAAGCACGGCAGGGCTGGACGTCGGCGCGCCGTTGCTCAGCCCCGCGAAGAAGGACGTGTCCAGGGGCGGCACCGGCGGGCGACCGCCCGGCGGTGCCCCTGGCGGCGCCGCCTGCCACGGCGCGGCGTCGGACCCCTGGGCGCCGAAACCAAAGGCGTGCTGCGCGCCGGGCAGCGCAAACGGGTCTGCGCCGCGGGTCGGCTGGCCGTGGGCCGGCTCCGCCCCGTAGGCAGCAAAGGGGTCCGGCCCGGCAAAGGGGTTGGCCGACGCGTGGGGCGGGGCCTGTGCGCCGCCGGGCGCGGCGGGCGGGGCGACGTCCAGTCCCTCGAGCGTCAGGCCCCCCAGCAGGTCCAGCGGGGAGGGCGCCGCGTGCGCCGGGGTCCGTGCCGGGGTCCCGGGGGCGCTGCCCAGCAGGTCTCGCTCGCGCGGCGGTCCCGTGCTGGCGCCGGGGGAGCCTGGCGCCCCCCCCGGGGACGCCAGGCCCCCGCCAGAGCCGCCATCCGGGCCCTCCTCCCCCCCCGCGGGCTCCTGGCTGGGGGCCAGGACCATGCCCGGGTCGCTGGACAGCGTGCGGGGGTGGGACGCGGCGCCGCCCTCGCCGGCTCTCCCGGAGGCGGAGTGTGCCAGGCGGCCCTTGCGCAGGGGCCCGCTCCTCTGTGCAGTGGAGGAAGAGAGGGATGGGTCGGGACAAGGGGGTTGTGCAGCCTCTTTGTCCCTGGGGAGGGTGCGGGCAGGGGCCCCGACGACCCCTCCCCAGGAAGCGCGCCATGAAATGGAGAGGGAGCTGGGCCGCTGGCACACCCTCGCGTTCCACCCCACCCTCCCGGAAAAAAGCACCACGACACCCCCCACCACCTTGGGCAGCGCAGCCTCGCCCTCCGGCCGCGGCGCCTCGGCCAGGTACTCCTCCATGCTGGCCACGAAGTCGGCGGGCGGCGGGGTGAGACTGGGCAGGGAGCGCGCGGCGCCCACGCCGCCCAGCTGCCCCACGGCAGCGTAAAAGGCGCTGAGCGCGTCGGTGCCTGCGCTGGCCTCGCGGTAGATCTCCAGCCCCTTAACTGTGTGGGGAGAGGGGGGGGAGGAGAAGGGGATCAGGTTTTGAGCTGGGATGGGTCTCTCAGCGGGGTCATGGACGGCCACCGCTGGGACAGGATGCAGCGCGCGCCGGGGCAGGCTCCGAGCCCCCGACCCACCTCCCACCAGCAAACCTGTTGCCCACCACGACGCGCAGCAGACCACACCGCAGGTCCACCACAGGGACCCCACCTGCTTGCAAGTAGGGCATGGAGAAGTAGGCGTCCGCCAGGTTGATGACACCCTCGCTCAGCGCCTTGTACAGCTGGAAAGACTCGCGCACCACGGCGTCCAGCGCTGCCTGTTGGGAGGGAGGAGAATTGGGGGCAATTCGTGCTTTCTTCTCATGGCTCTGATGGGCTGGTGCATCCTTGCCGGGCCAGTACATGCGGATTCCAGGCCGCGCTCCCATGAAGGGTGAGGGGCACAGCCCTGCACCTCCAATCCCAGACGCCCGGAATCAGGTCGGCAAGCAGCCCAGCACGGCAGCGACGCCCAGCCGGGAGTGTCGTACAGTGGGGAGACAGCTTTGCACCCAGGCCAGGCATCCTTCCCCTTTCGAACAAAACCGAGAAACTCGCCAGGGCCACGGGATCGTGGGTGGCCGCGCCGCGCGGCACGCAGTCCACCAGGTGCCGCTGCAGGCGCTGGAGCAGGGGTAGCTGGTGCAGCAGCTCCGCCGCCGGAAGCGTGCGGAACCGGCCCGTGCCGCCCGGCGAGCGCTGGGCGTCGGCGGGGCCGGGCGGCGCGCCGTACCCCGCCGCGCCGTAGCCGGCCGCGCTTTCCCCCCCCGGCGCGCCCGCACCGGGCCGCCTGCCGCCACGGCGCTGCAGGTCCAGCGCACGGCGGCGTACAGCCGCAGCTGCTCGTCCAGGTACTTGCCGTAGGCGCGCACAAACTCTGAGAAGTCAAACCGGCCCTCGATGTTGGTGGTGTCGATGAAGTTGTCCACGCCCAGCGGGCCGCGGCCGCGGGCGGGCGCGCCCACGCGATTGATTTCCCCCCACACACCCTCATCCGTCTCGGCCATCAGGCGGTGGATGGTGATCAGCGACTTGAGCGCTGTCTGCGTGTGGAGTAGGGGTGGGGTGGGGGGCGTTAGACAAGGTTTCAGAAAGAGCACCGAGAATGTTGCATTTGATTACGCGCCTGCAGAGCCTCTACGCAGCACGACGCTCCAAATGAGGGAGCGGCGGGTCAGGGACAAGATCGGCCTGGCACAGTGCCAGGCTCTACCCATTCGCAGGACGAGACCAGAGGGAAGCCATGGGCAGGACTCGGGGGGGGGAGGAACCCATGGCGGAATCACATCCTGCACCCATCAATCTTGAGGAAACCACTGGCTCAACCCATGATCCTCCACTCCCCGCGCACCAGCCAGTCAGAGGCGTTGTGCAGGCGCTGAAGGAGGTGGGACACCACGTAGCTGGCGGAGCCGCTGCCACCCCCGCCGCTGACAGCCAGCTTCAGGGCTGCACAGGTTTCGAATGAGAGGGGGTCTTATCTATCCCCCTACACAGTCGACACGCATCCGTGCCACACAACATATCCCTGCACAGCACTACCAAACCAATCACGGCGCCCCTCCATTCGCACTTCTGACATGTTTCTCCTTTGGAGGGACCCGGGTTTGGGGGGTGGTGGCCTTCACTAATGCAACATCCAGCAGCTGCGTCGTGGCATGGTATCCGACAGGGTGGGATGGTGGGACAGGGCATGCTCCGCCCCTGCTCGGTAGCATCAGAGCCATGCCGGCCGCGGAACACCCTCCAGCCACCCCAGGACACACCTTGGTGTCCGAGCGTGAGGTCTTTGCGCCCGCCAGCTTCCATGTGTCCGACGCCCGAAGACCAAACTGCCTAACCGACTGTTTCAGGCTCTGCGCAGTGGTTAACTCAGTCATGACCAGAGATCGGGATGATGGTGCTCGCGCTCCTCCAGGTGAGATCGCCTCGCCTCCGTGGAACCGACAGGTGGCCTTGATCGGTGCGCACAGCCCAGCGTCAGTGGTAATGCATGGTGGTCAGGTGGTCTTACCAAGCTGATGGGGGGGTTTAGGGGGACCTTCAGATGTTGCTCTCCTTCTCTGTACCTGACATGAAAAACCGAAAGAAGAAACCACGATCACCGCTGTGCTGCCCACCCCCTCGTGCGGGGCAACGAACGCCGGGAGGGGAGGATTCACCGGAAGACTCTGCTCAAGAATCTAGCCTGTGTACCAAGTCTTAACCCCCTGTGCTCTGCGACGCCTCATACTCCGCGAGGCTGTGGAAGGTTCCATCAGGGCTGCCCCCATACCCTCGCTACCCACAATGTCCCGCTCTGCTGCCGACCGAGGCTGCCTGGTGTACGTGGGTAACTTGCCCGACGACATTCGCGAGCGTGAGGTGCGTAGAAGGTGGATTGATGTGAGCTCGGTCAGGGTGGACTTGCCACCCTGGCCGGCAGCCGCGTCGCGATGACGTGCGCTTCCCGTGTGCCCTGTTTATACGAAGTGCCTCCTATGAAGCTTCTCAAGGTCCTCCCATGGCTCTTGCACGCAGATCGAGGACCTGTTCGCCAAGTATGGACGGGTCCGTCAGGTGGACCTGAAGACCCCCGCCCGCCCCCCCGCGTTCGCATTCGTGGAGTTCGAGGATGGCCGTGACGCTCAAGACGCCGTGCGCGGGCGCGACGGCTACGACTTTTACGGCCACAGGCTGCGCGTGGAGCTGGCCAAGGGCGGCTCTCGTGGCGGCGGAGATTTTGGCGGCCGCGGCGGTGGCTTCGATGACCGCGGGGGCTACGGCGGTGGCGGCGGCGGCTACGGTGGCGGCGGCGGTTACGGCGGCGGCTACGGCGGCCGCGGCCCGCCTGCCCGCGAGTTCCGCCCCCGCTCCACTGGCTTCCGCGTGACCGTGCGCGGCCTGCCCATGTCTGCCAGCTGGCAGGACCTGAAGGACCACTTCCGCAAGGTCTGCACCCCCTCCTACACCAACGTCATCCGCGAGCGTGGCGAGGCGGTCGGCGTCGTGGAGTTTGACAACGAGGAGGACATGGACCGCGCCATCCGCAAGCTGGACGACACCGAGTTCAAGAACCCCTTCGAGAAGGCGTACATCCGCCTCACCGAGGAGGGCGGGCGGGGCAGGCCCGCCGGCGGCCGTGGCCGCTCCCGCTCCCGCTCGCCCAGCCGCTCGCGCTCCCCCCGCGGCAGGCGCTCCCGCTCGCCCAGCCGCTCGCGCTCACCCGCCCGGCGCTCCAAGTCGCCGGCGTCCAGGTCTCGCAGCCCAGCCTCACGCTCGCCCAGCCCGCGCCGCGGACGATCTGCCTCACGCTCGCCCAGCCCCCGGCGCAGCGTCAGCCGCAGCCCCCGGCGCAGCGTCAGCCGCAGCCCCCGGCGCAGCGCAAGCCCCCGGCGCAGCGCAAGCCCCGCCCCGGCCGACGACTGATGTGGCGGTGCAGTGGATGGTGGTTGTACCAGAGTCGACGTCAGAGGCCGCCGGCATGCATCGCTGCCGGCGTGTGAGCTGAAAGGAGGTTTGACCAGCGCCACCCCCCCCTTGGAGACTGCTGCGGTCCAAGGAGTTGCTCCCTGCCGCAATCCCACTCCCAGGACCGCTGGCTGGCTGCCTGTGGCCTGTTTCACCCCCCTTCCATTTGCTCTACCCTGCTGCATGCACCCTCCACGAACACCACGCAAGCTTGTCCCACAGCTCCTGTAGGTCCCTCTGGCCAGCGGAGTGGCTGGTGCCGATGGGAGCCCGACGCGCGTGCCGCTTGGGCTGACCGTGTAATGCTGGGGTAGGGACGTGCGCTGTCTGGCTGGCCGCGTGGAGCGAGCAAGCTGGACTGGATCTGGGAGGCGAGGGAGCACCTGGGGAGGCAGCCTGGCTGGGCCTGGCTGCGAAAGACTGTGGACTCGGGGCGAGGGGACAGGGCTCTGGCGTGAGGACACTGAAGGAGCAGTGGCGTGAGGGCAGAGTGGAGCGCGAGATTCCCAGGGGCGCCAGCTGGGGCATGCAAGGGAGCAGAGCAGGAGTCGGGGCGTCGTGGGCGGCGAGCCCTGCTGCACGGCAGCGGGCGAGTGGGCATGAGGCGTGCAGGGATGGAGGGGACACGTGAGCTGCCTGGCACGGAGCTACGATGGCAGAGCAAAGGAAGTCCAGGCGCTGTTGAGCCCATGAGGTGCCTCAGCGAACGCCGAGATCGTCGTCGATGTGGTGCTCGAGACATCATGAACGAGCTTGGCGCCTGGCCTGTTGGCAGGAAGCGTGCTGCGAAGATGTGGAGGGCGTCCAGGACCCATGCAGGGCACCGTGCTCGGGCGCGGCCGCTTCAGGACCTTGAAAAGCTGTGGCACGGGGTTTGAGGACCAGCCAGGCCCGGAGCGGTCGGGCGCCGCATCAGCATCATCTCTGCCTGCTGAAGTTGGCATGGGGCCTCCAGGTAGGTGGTGTGTGCCGGGTGCCAGTGTTCCTGCCGCTGCTCAAGATCTCCAGTCTCTGTCGTGCGAGTGCTTGCATGCCCTGGCTGTCGCTTGGAATATCTACATGCTGTGCTTTTGGAACACAATGCATCGTGTGTGACGGCAACGCCCCAGTTTGGCCAGAGTGGTGCAGCGGCGACACATCCAAGGGGGTTCGATGTCGCAGTCGGCCACTCTCTGCCATGCATGGTGTGCCCTCTGCAGGTGCCCACAGAACCTCACCCAGGCCAGGCAGCACGAGGGCCTGGCCCTGCAGGGGCCCTCACGGCGCGCCACCGCCTGCCACCGGCGCCAGGTCGCGGTCGGACGCCAGCCCCGCGGCGTCCACCGACCAGGCCCACGCCCAGCGCGCCAGCTCGGCATCCCGCGCCGCCGGGCTGGGCGGCACCGGTGCGCAGTCGCTGTGGAGGTACGGCGCGGCCGCCTCCTCGGCCAGCACGCGCGGGGAGGTGGCGGCGTGCACCGTGGACCGTGCGCCCTGGCGCGGCGTCAGCAGCACGCCTGCCAGCAGCCGCGCGTACAGCCATCGCACCGGGCCGGGCAGCGTGTGGATGACGTTGGTCAGCACCTCGCCCGGGTGCACGGCCACGCTGCGCACGCTGGGGCCCGCCCGCGCGTCCAGCTCCGTGGAGAACAGCACCTGCGCGGGTGGGAGGGGATTGGGGGCTGGGCTCGACGGGGGGGCCGGCGTGGGAGGGAGAGGCGGCGGTTGGGGGGGAGATGCATCGGGCCAAGGCAGGCGCGGGGGCAGGGCAGGCGCCAGCAGCCGCGGCACTCGCCTGCAGCAGCTTGCTCTGGCAGTACGCGGTGAGGGACGTGTACCGCCTGCTCAGGTTTGGGTCCCCGCGCCGCACGCTGCCCATGTAGTGCAGCTTGGAGGAGACGTGGACCACCCTGGAGGGCGCACCCCTCTGGAGTGAAGGGGGGGGGAGTAGGGTGACTGCGTGTGAAAGCCTCAGCACATCCAAGCACGCCCCGCCGGGACATGCATGCATGTGCCTGTGCTCAGCCACACAGGCCCCGACGACCACAGATTGCCGTGCAGGCTCTACTCAGATGCGCTGGACCCCACACCCCATTGACTCCAGTCATTCACCTGCGTGCACCCTCGCTTGAGGGCGGGCAGCAGCAGCATAGTCAGGAGGAAGTGGCCCAGGTAGTTGGTCGCCAGGTGGGACTCAAATCCCTCGCTGGTCAGCTTGTAGGGCGCTGTGCAAAAGGGATGGGGTGGGGCGCAGGAAGGTCATCCAGTGTTTAGGATAGAAGGGGGGGTTAAGGTGGCAAGAAGGAAGAAAGGGAGGAAGAGGCCTGCGCAGGGCGAGGCACAGGCTGCCCAGTGCTGGTCTCTGGGTGGACAGCCAGGCACGTGGCGGATGCATGCGCCCACTCTGTCACTCAAACAACTCCAGGTCGACATGTGTGGCAGACCGTACAGCGCTGTCCCATCTGCAAGCTTACGCATCCTGGATCCAAACAACCATGCCGCGGCACCTGACATTGAGAAGATGCCAGCGTTGTTCACGAGGACGTGGAGGGGCCGGCCCAGCGACTCCCAGGCTTCTCCAAATTTTCTCACCGACGCCAGGCTCGACACATCCAGCTCCATGACCTGAGAATAAAGGTTGATCACACACAGTTTTAATTACAGAGGCCACCTTTCAGGGCCCCGGTCTGGTGAGTTGCATCACCCATTCTCCAGCATGAGCCTTCCACCCTCCACCAGCCGCCCACCTCCAGGTTCGGCACCGCCCTCCCCTCTGCCGCTGCTGCGCCCTCCAGCTCCTTCTTCAGCTCCTCACCTTTCTTAGGGTTGCGACATGCCAGAACCACTGCAGAGCCAGAAATTAGGGTTCTCGTGAGCACAGTGCACGGTGGTAACGACCGCAGGAGAGCAACGAATGTGACGGTACGCACTCCCCTTGTCCAGCACAGGTGCGTGAGACCTCCCAACCCCTCCTTAGTGCTTCACCCCACCGTTTGCGCCCCGACGAGCAAACTCCGTGGCTGACTGCTGCCCAATGCCGCCTGTCGGGCCGGTCACCAGCACAGTTGCGCCAGCGAGAGATTCCCCGATGTCCCCCAAGTCCGGAATGCTCCGCATTGTTAGTTTCTGTGGTATTTGATTAACATTGAGATTTGATCCTACGCCTCAGCGAAACTCGAATTCCCCGATCATGGGTTCAGTACGAGCGTTCCTCACCTGTGTGGCCACCTCCCATACCACCGCCAGAAGCTCCCGCAAGTACGTCAATGTCTCCATTGATATTAATCAATATGGTACATGTGCATTGGGAGGTGCTGGGATTAGGGACTTCGTTACTCGCCTATTGCAGAGGTGTCCATTACAAATTTGCGCGCGCGCTGCAGAATCTAAGTGCGCCCCCATGACGACCCCGTCCTCCACCTCCTCGATATCAATGCAGCGAGCGAGATGTCCGAAGATGGGTAGGATCCTCATCCATTTGAATCAAGATTCGGAGCAGCAACGTTGAACCCCCAGTGCAAGACGGCCCATCAGCCATAGGGATCTTGGAGAAGGACTTTCTGTAAGGGAGGCTTCACTGGATGTCCGAACCTGCTACCATCATGTTCCCTCACCCGCACAGCCGCAGCACATCCTTTGTATCATGACTCATCACCTTTTATATCGTGCTCGCAGATCGGGGCATGGCATTGCGTGTCGAGCGTCGCCTGGAAGGTAGGTGCACAGGCATGTAGATGCAACCTCCTCCGGTCCCCTCTGGTTCTGCGTCCATCGCAATGCACCCCTCGGTATTCCGCACGCAGGCGGCGGCAAGGACTCGAAGCTCATACTCACATTCAGAGGACCCAGTGTGAGGCGTGTCTTCTCCGCAGGTAGTGTGTCGGAGGGTCGAGGCCCGTTTGGGAGTTGGAATGTGGCCGCAGGCTGCGGGCCTCCAATAATTCAGGTGGCCCCAGGCGTGTCCCCACAGCGGCCCCACCCCACCCCTCACGCCTGGATGCAGGACCAGCACAGGCAACCTCCAGCGGAGTAGAGACGACCGTGCCATCCGCTGCCTGGCACGCAAGTCCAGTGTCCTCAGGTGAGGTTGTTGTGTGGGGGACTCCTGCTCCGTAAGATATGCGCATCGGCGGCACTGAATCTGCACCTCATGCTGGACGCCTGGGAAGCTATCAACTGACAATGCTCCAGCGTGCATGCCCCTGGGTGACGGGGCTGGAGGCTGATTTGCGTCGGGCCACACATGTTCCTTCATTGTCTCGGCATCCTCTGCACGACTTGGTTGCAGATCGGCAACCTCCCCCACCTTGCTCACTCCTCTCTCACCCCGCCCATTCCTTCCACACTGTCCAGGCAGCACCCACATGGACAAGAGCGCCTCCCTGGCTGACCTGGAGCCCGGGCGCGGGCTGGATGGCCCCGGTCCCACCACCCCGCCGGAGCGCTGGAGCGAGCCCCACCTGGCAGCCCACACCCCTCCATCCCCACCTGTTTTTGGCCCCTCAGACACCGAGCTGCAGCCCCTGGGCCCCGGCGCCCGACCCCTGGCCATGCAACAAACGGGCGTCGCATCAAAGCCGGGCCTGCCGCCTGCGGTGGCGGGGCTGGGCAGTGGCGGGCTCCCCCACGGGACCCTGGTCTGGGCAAAGCTGCCCACCTTCCCCTGGTGGCCCGCGCAGGTCCAGATGCCGACCCCTGCCCAGGCCAGGAGCCGCCAGGCCAACGCCGCCGAGGTCTTCGTGGTGTTTTACGGTGAGACGCACCGCGCGGGCAAGGACGAGGTGCTCTAGTCCTCTGTGCACATGGTGACAGCTGCACCGGACGTGGCCGGGCCCGGCGGATTGCAGGCAGTGCCATATTCCCCGGGCCTTTTGAGCCGGCATGAATCTCACTGGACGTCCTTCTTCAAGAGGAGCGCCCCACACGACGCAACCTCATTGTGTCCCTCTTCCTCTCGGTCACCCCATTGCACAGGCACCGCTGACTATTCTTGGGTCCCTACCAAGGACTGCGCCCTCTTCGGCACATCACACCCCCACTACACACGCTACGCCAGCACGCGGCACAAGGGGCTGCAAAGGGCCGTGGATGAAGCCTGGGCAGCACTGGGCCAGCCACGGCCCGAGGTGGCGGGCAAACCCCGGGGAGGTTGAGCTCGCATACGGGCGAGTCCTCTATATTACATGCGTGCATCCTTTCAAGGATCCCATCTCAATGCCCCGGAACCGGTCAGGCGCAGAGGGCGATGGGCAGTTGTCTGAAGGACCCGCCCCC
>NW_011934146.1:113913-120370 GCF_000733215.1 Auxenochlorella protothecoides
CCCCCTTCCCAGCAACGTGCTGCTGGGCCCCGGAGGCGTGCCCAAGCTCGCGGACTTTGGCATGTCGGTGCTGGTGGGCGCGCCCGAGGCCGGGCAGCGGCACGTCATCGGCACCGCCGCCTACGCCGCGCCGGAGCTACTGGAGCAGGGCCCGCCGGCGGCCGGCGCCGCCGCGCTCAAGGCCGACGTCTACTCCTTTGGCGTGGCGGTGTGGGAGGCGCTGGCGCGGCGCAGGCCGCACCAGGGGCTGGACGGGTACCAGATCCAGACGCGGTGGATGCTGGACCCGGAGGCCATGCGCCTGCCGGGACCGGGCCGGGGTCGCGCGGAGCTGGACCCCGCCGCGGCCCTGCTCTGGGTAGGCAGGCTGTCCCCGGGGGGGAGGGGGGAGAGGGGGGGAGGCTGGTGGCTGCTCGCGCCGAACTCTCGCCAGGCATTCCACCGCCGACGGGGTTGAGCTCGTGGAGGCGGGCATGCAGATCGCTGCCAGCGACCTCGAACACTCCTTCCGGGCCTGAGGCTGGAGGCCGGGTGCCGCTGATGAATGTGCAGCGCCATGCATCCCCCTGGTCGCATGCCCGGCCCCGCCCACCACCTGCCAGCAGTCTGCACCGCGGTCCTCAGCGCCATTCCCTGCGGCAGGCGCCCGGGCGGCCCCCCCCCCCCCCCCCCCCCCCTTTGCTCCGTCGCGCATGCTTCCCATGGCAAGCAATGTGCTTGTTACATCAGAACATATCATTCTCGGATCCATGGACTGCGCGTGTCAGTCTACATCCCTTTCACGGCGCAGTACCGGGGGTGCAGCGAATCACCTGTCGGGGCGGTGTACCTACCCCGTTTCGACCCCGGCCTGCCCCATGCAGTTCGATTGGGTGTGGATATGGGGCGGACCCCTTGCCGTCGCCAATCGTATCCCCCGCGAGCCCGCCCCGCACTACATCACGACACTTCCTCAAGGCATCTTCTGATCTCGGGACCATGATGTCGCTCACCAGTGTCAGCTCCCTGGGGGGCGCGGCGGTCGTGCACGGACCGTCGACCAGGCGCGCGATTCCCAGGACCGTCTCCTGCCCATGCAGGGCCCAGCAGTCCGAGCCGGTGCGATGGGGAGGCTGGTGATGGCTCCATCTGCGATGGGGCCCTGCACAGGGGTCTCGAAACCCTGTGACGAGGGGGGGGTTGAACGCATCCCGTCATTATCGACCGAGATTCCCCGAAGAATTCCCCCGGGTGCTACTGCCTGTCGGTGATGAGGCAAGCTCGCGCCATGCAAAGGTCATGCCTCAGCACGCATGCCCCCATGCCCACAGATGATGGAGCGCCGTGCGGCCCTGGGCCTGCTCGCGGGAACCGCTGCCCTGCTGGCCGGTACCGGCGCGTCCCAGGCCGCCTACGGCGATGCCGCGCGCGTGTTCGCAGGCAAGATCACCAACAAGTCGGGATTTGTGCCCTATGCTGGCGAGGGCTTCGCCCTGCTCCTGCCTGCCAAGTGGAACCCCAGCCCGGAGCGGGACTTCCCTGGAACTGTGCTGAGGTGCAATGAGGGCGTGTGCAATGAGGGCGTGGGCGTGGGTCGATTTGGAGCAGGGTTTCAGCGTTTTGGCTTTTGCTGTGCCCAGCAGGCTCCTGTGCATCACTTGCGCGGGTACATTCGGAGTCTGCGGTGCTTGCATGTCACTTCCATCCATTGTCGAGCGATGCATGCGTTGCATGCCAAGCGTATTGCTGTCACTGTCTCGGACTCTACATGGTCTTGTGTGAACTTGCAAAGTTCAGATTTCCTCGCCTCTGATGCACAGGTATGAGGACAACTACTTCCCGGTTAACAACCTGATGGTCATCCAGCGCCCCGTCGGCAAGAACAGCATCGAGGACCTGGGCGCGCCTGACAAGTTCCTCAGCGACAACGCCTTCCTCTTTGGAGAGTCTGCGGCCTGGAAGGGTGAGGCGGCGGAGGCAGCAAGGGTTGGCGGCTTGATGTTTTTACAAACTTCTCGTGGAATGAGCATCGAATGCTTACAGGCTGGCATGCTTTGACGAATGCTTATGTCGGCCGGTTTCCATTCGTCACTCTCGTCCCCACCCAACCCACCCCCCCGCTGTTCCTAGGTGAGTCGCGGTCCGAGGGTGGGTTCAAGCCCAACCAGGTCTCCAGTGCGGCGCTGCTTGACGCCGAGGAGGCCACCGACAAGAAGGGGCACAAGTACTACAAGTGAGCAAGCTACATTTTTGACAGCCCTGGGAAGGGGAAGAGTGTGTGTGTTGGTGGAGCTTACTCTGGCACTACGGATGGCGACTGAGGCTGGAGCCCATCTGATTGCAGACTGCTGGGGAGGGCATTGCATACCGGCACCCATTTCACAAGCCACCAACGCCCCCTCCTCCTCCCGCTTGCCAGGTACGCCGTGCTGACGCGGTCGGCAGATGGCGATGAGGGCGGGCGCCACCACCTGGTGACGGCCACCGTGTCCAACGGCAACCTCTACATCCTCAAGATCCAGGCTGGCGACAAGCGCTGGTTCAAGGTGTGGATGGGTCGGGGGGGAGCCGGCAGGGAGCAGCAGCACCGAGTGCCACGCCCAGTGTATGTCCATGCCATTCCAGTTCCTGGAAGAGGAGCGCTCACCCAAAGCGCCCGCATGTCTCTATGCAGGGTCTCTCCAAGGATGCCCAGGGTGTGGCCAACAGCTTCACCGTGGCCTAGGCGCTGCGGCATCGTACATTGCGGCGAGAAGAAGACCTGTATTACGATAATTTTGCCAGCATGTGCACAACAACCACTGCCACTGAATGGTTGGCATGGGCCTGGTGCAAGTGCCGTGGACACTGACTGGGTCTGTAACAACAATTCTACTGAGAGAGAATTCCCAGCGCTCCTGCATCCGCGAGGCGGGGAGGGCGCGCGTGGCGACATTGTCGCCGTAACAAGCGACGGCATCGCGCACAGATCCGCGAGGTAACGGCATGGTAGGTCCAACTTAAATTTTGCGCCGCAACCTGTGAGGGACAGCACTCCCCATCGGTCGAGTCCTCCCCATCCGGTGATGTCGAGGTAGGGGGTGGGCCTGCATGGGCGTGCAGCCCAGCGAGGACGCGCTAGGGCGTCTTCTGGACAAAAACCGCAAGCTTTATGGGCAGGTTGAGGCGCAGAGGGGCATCATCGACCGACTGGAAAGCCGGTGAGGGGTAGGCATGGTGAGGGGCACCTGGCCGGGCACGAGACATGGACTGGTCCCTCAAGCTCCCTCCATCACTCTCCACCAGCATATTCAAGCTGCAAGAAGACGAGGAGGTGCAGCAGGAGACGTTGCTCCACGTCAACAGGGCGTGGGACGAGTTGAATGCCTCCATCGACTTCTTGAGATACAGGTGGGACCCAGCATGATCAATTCCCTCGCTCTAAATTTGGCAGCGCAAGTGGCCTAGCAGACTGAGGCGAATGGTGTCGCCTGATGGTGTGTCCTCTGACACCTCGCAGGGCTGGTGCCGCACCCGAGCCGTCAGCAGACAACCATGCAGCTGCTCAGCTGCCCTCGACCGACACCTTGCTGCTGGCATGCTCCCCCTTTCTTGCTCGCTTGGCGTCCACCTGCTTGAACTCCGACGCCCTGGACTCGGCGGAGCTGGAGGAGGGAGAGCCGGAGGAGCTGGAGGTTGCCCTGTGCGCCAGGTCTGCCGCCACCTCCGCGGCGGCCGCAGGGCTCCTGGACGCCATCGAAGCCCTCAGGGCTGGTGGGGTGCCTGGGAAGAGGGCAGAGCCAGACGCCGCGGCAGAACCTGCCTCTATCTCGGAGCAGATTGCGGCCACGCGGCCCTTCGACCCCGCCGTCGAGCCACAGGCGCTGCTTACCCTTGTCAAGGCCGAGAACCGGCGGCTGCGGAGCGTGGCCCTGGCCAGCGCTGCCCGCGTGAAGAAGCTGCAGACCAGCCTGGCAGGTGCCTGTGGTGGTTTTCTGTAGAGGGCAGGAAGGCTGCAGTGTGTAGAGAGTAGTTCTTTGGGTCAGATTGGAAGGCATGGATCTGTGTGATTGATATCATGTGTTTGAGGTCTGCTATGGGGTAGCCAGGGTGCTGGAGCCGGCCGGCTAAGCCCAGTACAGTGGGAGAGCCTGGTTACGAGTACCTTTGTTGAGCCAGAACTTCCGTCCGTGTCTGCCATGAACAGAATAAGACCAAATGATTCTTGTTTGCGCAACCACTAGCTCACCTGGCCACACTCCAACACGCTCCCCATCCAGACCGCGAAGCCGAGTTCCACGTGGCCCAGCGAAGGATCGCACAGCTCAAGGCCAGGTCCCAGGGAGAAGAACCACCGAGTGCGGGGTCCAGCAGCAAGGAGGCCACCCCCGAGCCGCCAGTTGCCGCGGCGGACTCCCAGGCGCTGACCGAGCTCCAGGGCAAGGTTGCGGAGCTGGAGCGGGAGGTGGAGCAGGGGAGAGCCGACCTGAGGCAGGCGCAGAGGTGAGTGGGTGGGTGATCGGTGCGGTCCTACAGCCAACAGCCTGCAAAAAGCACAAGCACCGAAGTCTGATGCGCTTTCCACTGCGCCAAAGCAGCTCGACTGGGTGATCAGCCGGCGGGTACAAACCGTCTGTGTGTACTGCTTGAGGGATTCGAACCCCCGACCCTCAGATGGCGATCGCTTGCGAAGATGCTACAGGGCAAAATTCCTTTATTTCCCGCATATACCCGGGACGGACCGCGCTGTGCAGGTTTCGCACGATTTCACGGCCATGAATCTCCGCACGGCGCCTCACGCCCTCCCACGACGCCCCTGCCGTCTCGCCGCAGGGACGCCCGGGCCCTCCGGGACTCCCTGCAGCTGGAGCGGGACGCGGCGGAGCGAGCCCGCTACTTTGACTCCCAGCGCCTGGCCCGCCTGGACGCCGAGTTCAAAGGGCTGGAGGACGCCATGCACCACGCGCACGCTGAGCGAGACCACGTCCTGCGCTGCCTGCACGACGCCGAGTTCCAGGTGGGGCTGACGATTGGGGGCCGAGGGCGGGGGGCCACGGGGCGGGGGCTGGGCCGGTCGCTTGAGCCACGCACGCTGCATTGTCACCTCTGGCCTTCGACAGGCTTTGATCATTCGCTCCTCCCCTTGGCTGCCTGTGCAGCTGGACGGCGCGGCCTCGGTCCACCGCCGCCTGGCGTCGGCGGAGGCTCAGATCGCCGCGCTGGACGCCCGGCTGGCCAGCGCCAGCGCGGCCCGCGCCGAGGCCGAGCTGGCGCTGGCCGCGGAGAGGGGCAGGGTGGCCGGCCAGCCCACCGTGGCGCACCTCCAGGAGCTGCTGGGGACGTACAAGGTGGGCATGGAGGGGGAGGGGGGGGGGGGGGGGCGGGGGAATGCGCACCGGCCGAGCACCGGGTGTGCGGCGTGTCGTGCGGAAGGGGCGTCCATGCTGCCCAGGGGGTCATCCACGGCGTGTGTTGGGACGTGGGGGGCGGCCTCGGTGTGTGAAGGGAGTGGCATGGCGACGCAAGGCGATGGATCTGGCGAGAGGCCTGCCTCTCAGAGCCCCACCGTGTGAGGGAACCCCTGACCCTGACCCCTGATCCACGCGGGCTGCGGCCGCTGAGCGTGCGTGCCCCTCCCCTCCTTCTCCCTACAGCGGGACGTCGCGTCCCACAGGGCACGTATCGTCCAGCAGAAGCAGCGGCTGGATGAGCTGCAGGCCGCCAAGGACGCTGCCGACGCGGGGCTGGCCAGGCTCGAGGTGCGGGGACGACCTGGCTGCTGCCGTTCGGGAATCTGGTGCACCATTCCGCGCCCCTGCACGGTCACTTTCCACCCGCCACTCCGCTGCCCTTGATCCAGGCGGCGCATGCGGCTGAGATGGAAGCTGTGCGGAAGCAGCACGGCGACCAGGAGCGGGCGTGGAAGGTGAGAGGACAGGGGCTCGGGGCCGAGGCAGGGGCAGCATGTGATGCATGTCGTGGACACCAGGCTCAGGGTGTTTGGGAGCGCTGCTGTCCATCTTGTACCCCCCTTCCGCCGTGCTCCTGTCTGCGCACGACGAGCTGCAAGGGCAGGCGTGCCACCGCATGGGCCCCAGCCCCTCACTGATCCCCACAACCCTCCCTCCAAGGACCCGCCACCCGCCCCGTCTCCCCCTGCAGGAGCGCGAACAGGACCTGACCCTGTTCATGCAGCTGGTGCGGGACTACGACGCCGGCCCCGACCAGGCCCTGTGCGGGGAGCACGCCCGGTCGGCCGCGCTGAGGTCCGACCTGGGGCGGGCGACGGCGGAGCTGGCGGCGGCGCGGGGCGCCGACCCCGCCGGCGGCGGCGCGGGCGCGGGGGAGCCCGCCGCCCCGCCGTCCCCGCTCCAGCGCCAGCTGGCGGCCTGCGAGCGCCAGGTGGCCGCGCTGCGCGAGGAGACCGAGGCCTACCTGGCGGAGCTGGAGTCGGTGGGCGCGGCCTACGAGGAGGCGCAGGCGCGGCTGGCGCGGCTGG
>NW_011934146.1:121414-156658 GCF_000733215.1 Auxenochlorella protothecoides
GCGCGGCCGTGCTCCGCGGCGCGGCCGCGGAGCGCGCCGCGCGCGAGCGCGAGGCCGACGCCGCCGCGCTACGCGCCGAGGGGGAGGGCCTGCGCGGCGCGCTGGGCGCGCTGGGCGCGGAGCGCGACGCCGCGCTGGAGGCGCGCGCGGAGCTGGAGGCCAGGGTCTCGGCGGCCGAGGCAAGCTTGGCGGCGGCCGCGGCGGCCGGCCCATCATCCACCGCCGGCGGCGGCGGCGCGGCAGGCCAGGTTGGCATGTCGACGCCAGACGCGCTGGCGGCGCTGACCGCGGAGGCGGCGGCGCTGCGCAAGATGGTCAACTGCTCCGTCTGCCACCAGCGCCAGAAGGACGTCATCATCACCAAGTGCTACCACATGTTCTGCGCACAGTGCATCAAGCGCAACCTAGAGTCGCGCCACCGCAAGTGCCCCGGCTGCGGCACCGCCTTTGGCCAGGGCGACGTCGCACACTTCTTCTTCACGTGAGCGCGGGCGGGAGCTGTGCTGCCCCGGGTGTGCACGTCTTCCCGTGTTCCCCTCCCCCCCCTTCGATGCAATGTGCTGGGAATGAGACTGACCGGTCACGCCAACTCGATCGACAGCACGGCGGGATGCGTTGGGGACGGGGTGGATAGGAGACGGGGTTGGGCCGACCGAAGGGAAGGGGCTTGCAGCAGGTCGTGGAGGGTCCAAGAAGGGGGGGATGCGGGGGCCAGCGCCAGAAAGGCCAGCAGAGTTGGAGGGGTATGGGGCCAGAATGTTCTCGGCCTGGACCTCATCTGCTGCACGACGCAAGCTGGGGAGGGAACGCAAACAGGCAGCCCACCCCCCTTTGCAACAGCACGGACAGGTCCAGGTGGTGGGAGCGCAGGACGCCAGAAGCTTGCTCATCCGGCACCGACCAGCTACCCCCGCTCCCCCGTCTGCCCCGGCAGTGGCCCGTGCGCCGCCAGCTTGGCATGGATGCGCGCGACGTAGCGCTGCAGCACCGCGTCGCCGGCCCTCGCCTCCAGCATGCGCCCCAGCACGGCCCCCAAGTCCAGCCGCACCAGCGCCACCGCGCAGGCGGCGTGCGCGCACATGTTGCCTGAATGGTGTGTGGGTGCGGAGGGGTCCCGAGGCGTGAAGGCGTAGGATTCTGGGATGGCGGCGTCTGTGTACATGCCCTGATTGCCATGAGGAGGCCGTGTCCCATCCCAGCCTCCAGTCCCAAAACTTCTGACCGGTGCCGAGTCAACCAGGGAAGCATGATCGGCCCTGCTGGCCCCCTTCGCGCTGCATGCTGCTTGGCCATGCTGAACGCCCCCATCCCTTTGCACGCAGGGTGACCCCTCCCCCCACCTCCCTCCTCCCCCGCTCACCCAGGCTGAACAGCGCGATCTGGAGGGAGGAGTGCGGCTCTGCCGTCTCCACGTCGGTCCGCGCCACGATGCTGAGCAGGCCCTCCAGCGCCCCCGCCGCCACCAGCCCGCCGCAGAGCTCGGGCGAGTTGCGCACGAGGTTGCCCAGCGCCCCCGCCGCGTTGGCGCGCGTGCGGTCCTCGGGGTCCCGCAGCAGCTGCACCAGCGGATCCAGGGCCGGGCGCAGCAGCGGGTAGAGGCTGGCGTCGTGGAAGCCTGGGATCGCAAGGGAAGTTGGGGAGGGTGTGTGTCGTCGAGGGCGGAACTGGAGGACCGGGGGGGTATGCCGCAGAGGGGCGGGGGGCAGGGGAGAACCGGTTTCTCTGATGGGGAGAGCGTGCGTGTGTGAGAGGTGAGGGAGTCGCTGCGGGGACCAAACAAGGACCGAGGGTGACGACCACCTGCACGCCGCTCCGTCGGCACCGGGGAGCGGCCGACATCGCCGCCCCTCCGTCTGCTGACCCGCCCACCACACACGCGCCACGCACCCGCGTTGCCCACGGCGAAGCAGGCAAACTTGCGCACGGCCCTGTCGCGGTCGGAGCAGAGGGCGATGAGGCCTGGCACCACCCCCGCCTCGCGCAGATCCGGGTAGAACAGCGAACTGTGCCGGCACAGGTTGCCCAGCAGATTGCAGGCACGCGCACGCACGGGGGCCTCGGCGCTGGCCAGCAGCGGCGCGGCGCGGCGCACGACGCGCGCGGCGGCCAGCGCCTGGAAGTGACGCGCGCTGGCGCGCGCCAGCTGGCTGGTGACCAACAGCCCCGAGACGAGCAGCGGGGCGGGGGCGGCGGGGTGCAGCAGGCGCGCCAGCGTGCCCGGCTCCAGCCCTCCGGCGCGGACAAAGGCGGCGGCCGCCGCGTCGGAGGCCACCGCCATGCGCGCCAGCACGCCCGCGGCCGCCACGGCGGGGCACGCCTCCGATGCGGGCGGCGCCGTGCCCGGATCGAGGCCGCGCAGCGCGCCCAGCGCGGCCGGGACCAGCGCGTCGCAGGCCGCCAGGCAGCGGGGCATGGC
The DNA here is from genome assembly GCF_000733215.1 of Auxenochlorella protothecoides. Lineage (NCBI taxonomy): Eukaryota > Viridiplantae > Chlorophyta > Trebouxiophyceae > Chlorellales > Chlorellaceae > Auxenochlorella > Auxenochlorella protothecoides. The sequence goes on from NW_011934146.1 coordinate 123,831, forward strand.
CCCCCTCGTCCCCGGACGCCAGCGCCGCCAGGAGCAGGTCCCAGGCAGGCGAGGCGGGGGACGCATGTCGCGCCGAGGCGGCGCAGGCGACGAGCGCGGGCGCCAGCGATGGCGGGAGGGGCGCGCCGCGATCCACGCAACGCTGCAGCGCCGTCAGCAGTGGCCGCGTGGCGGGGCTCGAGGCGGTGCCAGCGGGATGCCTCAGTGTGCCGGGCCCCTCCACGCCCGCGTCAACCCACAGAACCAGGGCCGAGCTTGCCGCGCCGACGATGCCGGCGTCGGCCTCGGCGCCGAGGTCCGAGCCCGCCAGCTCCGACAGGAGGGCGGCCCAGGCGTCCGACGCCCCGTCGTCGGGGTTGGCGCGGCCTGGGAGTGGGGCCGTGCTCGGCAGGCGCGTCGCCAGGGTGACCAGCTCGGGCGCGGGAGGGGCGGTGGGATCTGACGCAGACGATGTGGCCGCCTCCAATGTGGCGGTCAGGGCTGCGCAGGCCGACGCGACACCAGCCCGGTCCCTGCCGTCCAGGATCAGGCGCACGAGGAGGGGCTGCAGGCCTCGCAGGCAGGCCTGCAGGTCGGGCGTGGGGTGCCGACCTGCAGCTGTTGGACCGCCGGCTCTCTGACTCCTGACGAGCGTCGCCAGCAGCGTCAGCGTGCGCTGGGGGCAGGCTCGACCTGCTGTCGCCGCGGCCTCCCACGCGGCCAGGGCCGGCGGCGCCAGCAGCGCCGCCTGCACCGCATCGGGGCACGCCACGCTCAGCGTGCTCAGCAGGGCCAGCGCGCCCGGGGCCGCTCGCGCCAGCAGCGCCCGGGCCGCGCAGCCGACGCCCTCCGCTCCCGCCTCCGCGCCCGCCGACCCGGCGAGCACGTCGGCGCCGAGGAGGGCGCCCGCACGCGACAGGACGGCCGCGGCGTCCTCCGACGCGGTCCCCACCGGCCCGGCCACCGCGACCCGCCACAGCACGCCCATGGCCCCCTGGGTGCCCGTCATGTGCGCCCTCTCCTCCTCCCCCTGGCGCCGGCCGGACAGCGCCGCCGCGAGGGCGTGGCCCCAGAGCGCCGCCGCCCCCGCCCGGTGGTCCGACGCCGGCCGGACGGCGTCTGCGCCGGGCTCGTCTGTCAGGTTGCGCAGTGTGCGCAGCGTGGCGGCCAAGATTTCATCGTCGCCCCCGTCGGGCCCCTCCAGCAGGTGCACCAGCGCCTGAAGCGTGGGCCTCGCCACATCTGGGGTGCCATGCAGGAAGAAGGGAGGGGGCGATCCATACCAAGGGACGGCGGTGCGGCATTGAGGGGAGTCCCTCTCGGTGCCACGCTGCAGGGTGTACGGACGGCACGGAATGGTGCAGAAGACGCCAGGGTTGAGCCCCTGGCAATCGCAAAACGTCCTCCTCTCCATCATCCTCCCTGCTCACCTGGCTGGCCCTGCAGCTGCTCGGCGGCCTCCAGACCGAGCCTGAGGAGCTCCTCACGCTCGCCCCCCCCACCCCCCTGCGCCAGCTGTTGCGTCGCCAGGCGGCGGAACAACGCCGCCACGACGTTTGCCAGCGCAGCGACCACCCGCTCCGGCGCGCGGGGGCAGGGCGCGGCGCGCAGCGCGTGGGCGCTCAGGCGCAGCGCGGCACGCAGCGCGGGCGGCGGGCGGTCGTCCGAGGAGCGCAGCGTGCGCAGCATGGCACTGACAGCGCCAGGCTCGCGCCAGGCCTGCCCCGAGTCGCCAGTCCTCTGCACCTCCGCCAGGGCTGCCGCGACGCTCCTCGACCCCGGCGACGACGGCGACGGCTCGAGGGTGTCGCCTCCGGCGTGGGGCACATGACTGGAGCGCCCCGCCTCGGCGCCGAGTCCTCGATGCCCGGACTCCGAAACGGTCTCCCGTTCCTGGGCACCGACTTCCCCGCCGCTGGCCTCCCGCTCCCGGGACCTCATCTCCTCCACGCTGGCCCCACCACTCCCACGGGGGCCGACGCCCTCGGCGCTGCCTTTGGCCCCGGCTCTGGCCGCGGGCTCGTTCTCGTCGGACGGGGCACTCCTCCCCCCCGCCGCAAAGTCCAGCTGCCGCCGCTCGGGGGAGGGCGCCCACGCCGCGCCAGGGTCCGCCGCCGGGCCGGGCGGGGACCGGGTGGCCACCGCGCCGGGGACCCTGTCCGGCAGGCCATTGTCGCCGCGGGGCGACAGCACCTTCCTGGCGGCTGCCGGGCGTAGCGCTGTGGCCGCCGGGGTGACCAGCAGCTGCTTGGGCGTGGCCTGGGCGGCGGGCGTGGTCGCCGTGGCCCCGCTCGCCGCCGAAGGGCTGGTCTCTGCCGCGTGTGACTCCGGCCCGGGGCCGGGGATGGGAACGGCGTGTTGCACCTCCGGCGGCTCGGGCGGCGCGGGGGCCCGGCGCGGCCCCGCCTGGGCAACAAAGGGGTGGTGGAGCAGGTCTGGCCAGTCCAGCCTCCTGGATGGCTGCTTCTCCAGCAGGCCCTGCCAGGCCGGGGTGGGAGGGTGTGGGATGGCGGTGAGGGGAGGGAGGCGAGTGGGAAGAGGGAGGTGAGGCATTGTTGGCCTCTCACAATGAGAGCACAGTGCGTGCAATCCAGTTCTTTCCTTCCTGGAGAGCCCTGCATCCAGGACACGCCCAGCTGGGGCCGAGCCTGCCACTCTCCTTTGATGGAAAGCAACTCATTGCCATCGAAGGACAGCCTCCACCCTCATCGCCATGGGAGGACGGGCTCCTGCGTGGCCTCAAACACAGAGTCTCCTCCAACTCTATTCCATCACCTTGAGGAAGGACTTGAAGTCGGGGCTCATCGAGGAGGGGTACCGCACCGGCTCCCGCACGATCTGCTTGATCAGGGTGTAGATGGAGGTGGTGTAAAAGGGCGGCTGCCCCACGTACAGCTCGTACAGGATGACGCCCAGGCTCCACAGGTCCACCTGCAGGGACCGGGGGTGGGAGGAGGGCTTTCATGCGGCTGGGTGAGCGTGTTTGATGGGTGCCTGGCGCAAAATTCAGGCCGCCCTGCAGATCCAGGATCCGCTGTGCTGAAATATCTGCGTGACTCCACACTTCCCTCTTTCTTCGCCCACCCACCCAACCCACGCCAGCCCACCGTGTGGTTGTAGGGCCGTTCCTGCACCAGCTCCGGCGCCATGTAGAGCGGCGTGCCCTTCACGCTGGTCACCATCAGCGTGTGGGCCGACAGGCTGCGCGCAAAGCCAAAGTCGCACAGTTTTACGGTGCCGGCGGCGGAGAGCAGGATGTTCTGTGGCTTCATGTCGCGGTGGATGATGCGGTGGGAGTGGAGGTAGTGCAGGGCCGCCACCAGCTGGCGCGCCACGTCCCTCACCACCCCCTCCGACAGGCTCCGATCGTCTTCCAGGATCTGGAACAGCTCGCCTGGGCAGGTGCGGGAGTGGGAGAGGAGAAGCGGTGGCCGGGGGGCCGCAGGGGTACCCAGGGAGAGGCAGGTGTGTGTGCACAGACGCGGTAGCGTGCGGGGGAGGGCGGCGAGGAGGCAGCCAGCACGCCACACCTCCCTCCCAGACTCCTGACCAGCCCGCCCCGCACCCTGGGCAAACTCGGTGACCACGCAGAAGTCGGTGGCCGTCTCAAAGGCGTCCAGCATCTGGATGATGTGCTCGTGGCGCATGGTCCGCAGGATGTCGATCTCCTGGCGCAAGCCCAGCAGGTCTCGCTCATTCTTGCCGCGCTTGGTGATGAGCTTCACCGCCACCGTGGCCAGGCTGCCAGTCTTGCGGGCCTTGAACACCTGTGCGCGGGGTTGGATGAGGGCCGGGGGTGGTGGGGTGCGTGAGGGGGATGTGCAGCCGCGACAGATACCTGCTGCGCGGGGAGGCTGGCTTCCCCTGCTCGTTCTGCCAATCAACTGCACACATGCCAGCATCCTGACGATACAATGGGAGCTGCGACTTGCCTACATCGGCACCATGCCCCCCCATGGACTTCATGCTCATAACTCTACTCCCTGCTCAGCAGCGGCAGGCCCTGTCCGTACAGCCCTCACCTTGCCGAAGGAGCCTTCTCCCACCAGCTCGAGCACTCTGTACCTGCCCACAAAATCCGGCTGTTGCATGGCTGCCTCAGCCTTCCTTGCAAATCATGCTCGATCCCACTACCCCAGGTCTGTCACCGGGGTTTGTCGCAGAACCAGCCAAAGCGATCGAGACAACGCAGTCGGAGCAGAGAATCAAGGGGATCGAAGATGCTCTTGTATCGCGATCAAGCTGAGCGGAGGGAGTCTGCCAACCACGCGAGGTCTTGGCTCGCGCTGCTTGTACAAAATTTCAAGAAGCCAGAACGGAAGGGGTTTCAGGAAAGGGTGGAGCTCCGGGCGCGCGCTGTGATACCTATGCGCATGAAGACATGCAAGGGAAACTTTGAGAGTAAAGGCATCGATTTACAAGTTGTTTCAAAATGGCCACGAGCACTCCCAGCTCCTCCTCGTCCTCCAGCTCATCGTCAGAAGACGATGCCGCGACGGCCATGTTCCGCAGCGTCGCTGTGTCTGCCGAGACCCTGTCCGCAGCGGCAACTGCCAGTCAGGAGGTGTGTAGAGGGCCAGTGTATATTCCTAGAGCAGTATTCTGGTTAAATTTGTACTGAGCATCTTCAAACACTCTACCGTACAGGCATCGAAACGACGCCATGCACGGGCACTGCAACGGGCCAAGGGTGGGGGTGCCAGCATCGCTCGGGCATGCGCTGCCACGCAGAACAGCGACGACGGATCGGACACTGAGTATGACGGCATGGGCATCACACATAAGAAGGTGGGTGCCATGAGCAGGAATCCAGAGTACCTGGTTGGGACCGCGGCATAGATATCGTGACACTCATCCTGTTCGGCTTGCCTCCTCAAGAATGTCCTGGCATCTTCTGATCCCCCACCCTCACCGCTTCGCCAGGTGGCTGCTCTCCTGCATGCTAGGCTGGGCCGCCAGCTGGATGAGATGATGGCTTCCCCCTCTTCGTCGCCGGAGCGGCCCTCCCCAACCCCTCCGACCAACGATGGGGCGGGGGAGGCAGCGGCTGCGTTCGCCCTCTTCACCCGCATCGTGCCTTCCAAGAGGGAGGCCTCGCCCCCGCCACCCGTTCGACGGCCCGCTCCCGAGTGGGTAGAACCCGACCTGGCTGCCTGCGCTGCCGTCGCGGTGTCTGCGGCGAGTCTGGCGGCGGGGGCCACCCAGCGAGCGCGCTCGGCCGTCCTCGGTCCGACCCGGTGGCCGGACGAGACAGGCGCGTGCATGGGCCAGGGGAAAGCGCACGTGAGGGCAGTGCTGGCACGGATGAAGGCCGGGGAAAAGGTGGCGTGCCCCCACTTAGCACAGCGCGGCGTGGGGGGTTCGGGCGAGGCGACGCCGGCCCGCGGGGCGCCGCCCCCGCCCCCTCCAGTGTCGAGCAAGAAGGAGTCGCAGAAGCGACGGCTGAAGCGCGCGGCGCAGCGGGCCGCCAAGCGGCTGGAGGGAGCCAGCAGCGTCCCCCAGGCTGCACCGGTGCCATCCGCCTGAGTCGGCTGCCTCGTTTCGCTCTTCTGGGCGCATGGTCTATCAGGACCTGCTTCAACACTGACCTGTGAGAATCACCTCGCTACCCTTTCTAGTTTACGATTTCATTGTGTGCCCGCTTGAACAAGAGAGCGTAACGCACGTCCCTCAAGCGGGATGCTTCAGAGGACTCCTCGTCCTCGGCGGGAGAAGTGGAGTGACGAGGTCTGCCCGCACAGTCAAGGGGCATCTATCAGGGTAAAACAAAGACGCCGCTCAGTATGCATCCTCGTCCGCCTTGTAGCTCACAAGTGTGGCCACGCTGTGAACCTGAGGAGGGGGCCCATGGCGTGGGGTCGCGATGGATCTTGGGTTTCAGGTGAGATTTCACAACATTTTGGCTGCGCAGAGGATACAAATGCGCGCGCCCTCCCCCTCCCCCTCCTTGCCTTGGTCGAGAAGGAGCGGAGCTTCACGTCGGCTGCATTGCTGATGTAGCGAGGATCGCTCTCCTCCCTGTATGTAAGTGGAGTTGTGGCACCAGCCAAGGGAAGCGACATGTGGGCTTTGAGCTTGCGCACGCAGCGGTTGCCTGTAGCTCATTTTCAGCAAGGAAGTACATGGGCATGTGCCAAGTGGTTGAGGCTTCCCCCGCAGCCTCTGATGGCGCACCATTCACCAGGAACCTCGCATGCACGGTCTGTGTAGGCTAGTAGGTCGATTGTGCCTGCACAGTGGACAGCAATGGGGCAGGATGTGATGAATAATGAAGCGTGGGCTTTCGGAGACTGAAGCAGCAGATGATCTGGAAGGGTGCCCAGGGCAAACAAGACTCTGAAGTCCCCTCCCGATGTACTCAAAGTAACCTCACAGAACCCCCAGCAGGTACCCAGCTACGCACAGGCGTCGCTGAGAAGGGGCAGGAAGGTGATACTGGCAGTGATTTGGCGAATGATAGCCTGGATCTCGCCGGTGATCTGGGCCTCTGGTTTCTCAGGGAATACTCTGTGATTGGGACGGGGGGGGGGAAGTCGGGCAGATTCTAGCGTTCAAGAGAGCTTCAGTGACACCCTGAAGTGGTATTGGGGGCAAGCCTAACAAGGCCATTTCTAGCTCAATTCCTTCATCGAGTCCTGCAGAGTCCCCCAACCCTCTTGCTCACTGTGTGCTGATGACATCCTTGTCGGTCTGGATGTCGAAAGCCCACCTCTCCTGGACTTGTTTTGTCACGCGCGATGCGATGACCAATACCACCTGCTGCAACGTTCCGAGGGCGAGCCAGTCTGCACATGGGGAATGGGATTGGCCATGAAGCTACTCGGCTCGTTGCGGCATAGGTCATTTCAAATGTCGTGCGTCCAACCCAGACCCTCAGTCACCTTTGAATTGGGTGAGGACCGAATCCAGATAGCTCTCCAGCTTGGAGTCCTTCACCGCCATCACGGTGAGTCCATACTTTTTCCTGGGCTCGAATGACTCGGGAGGGTAGACGCCGCGCTGGTATAGGATGGAAGACAGGGCAGTCTGGAAGAATTCTGTCACCGTCGCCGTGCTCCCCCGGAGTGTTACGGTGTTCCGTGTCGCCACCGTGGTCGCCATTGGACGGGAAGTTTGGACAAACAAGAACCGCGATTAAATGTCTACATTCCGAGGCGGGCGCGGTTGGATTCTAGGCGTCGTCACTGGGAGCCCCTGCGCAGGCTGCCGAAATCTGTGCAGCGGGATGATGTCTGTCGGAGTGCAGATCAAAATTTCCAGAACTCCACGTCCTGAATGCCAGGGCGCGACAGAGACTTATCTACCCCGCACATTCGCACCCACCGATCTCGAATAATCATACATTTTCCGAGAGACGGCGGTGGTATAATTCCACGTGCAATGAGCTCTATGACGGAGGCCTCGGCCCCTCATAAGGAGCTGCAGGCTCGGGTGCAGCGCTGCGTCACCTCCTGGCAAGAACACCTCGCCCGCCAGTCTGCGACCCTGCAAGCTGCGGTGAATCAGCATGTGGAAGGGGCCCACCACGGGATCCAAGCGCTCGGTCAGCAGCTGGCCAGGCTGAGGGTCCCTCCCCCTGCCCAGCGACCCCAGCCGAGCGTGCTCCTGGCGGTGCGTGTCCGGGTTCTGTTTGGGGGTGATGAAAGTGTGCATGGAGGTGGATTGTGTGCTACAAAGGAGTACATCACACCAAAGTAGGATGGCACCGGCTTTGTCAACCGCCCCGCGAGTTCTTGACTCCCTTTGGGGTTTGTGCTCTCCTGCTGTGTGGTGTCCTCTCGCCCCATGCCTCTGCACTGCCTCAGTCTCCTCCCCTTTCCCCCCTCCCACACAGTCCATCACCACCGCCGCGCGCGTGGTGTCGGGCTCGGCCCCGCAGCCCGCCTTCGACCTCGCCCTCGCCCCCGAGGAGATCAAGGCCCGCCTGGCCAATGTGCCGGTCTTCACCGTGGTCAATGGGAAGGAGGAGTTCGTGTTGGTCACTGGAGAGCAGGCGGAAAAGCGCCAGCTGGGCCTCTTCTTCTTCAACGAGGCCGATGCACAGGCCCTCGTGGCCACCGTGAGCCTCCAGAGGGGTTTTGGTGGGGGCCACGAGGAGAGGGGAAGAAAGAGAGGGCGGTGCTGATGGTTGCGGTGTGCACCCCCAGCCCGCCCCGCGAACAATACAATCCATTCTCGTAGAGCTTCCCCGAATCCCAAATCATCACCAGACGCAGCAACACACACCGCACCGCACACCCGCCTCCAACATGACCCCCTCCCACCTTCACACCACGCCGCAGATGAAGGCGTCGGACGCGGCGCAGGGCCGCGCGGCGCGCGTGCTGCCCACCAGCCTCGCCTCGGTGTACGACTTTGCGCTGACGCCGCGCGCCTCCACCGGCTTGGAGGGCGTGACCTTCCGCTTCGTGCCCGAGCCTGGCGAGGTGGCGGCGGCGCTGCAGCTGTACAACGCCGCCGGCGTGTCGGCCGGCGGCTTCATGGGCGTGCCCCTGTTCCAGGCTGAGGGCCTGACGGTGATGTCCGAGGGCAAGCGCTGCACCCCCCTCTTCTTCAGCAAGGCCGACCTGGATGTGGCCCTAGGCACGGCCGCGGGCCAGAAGCACGAGGAGATGCTGGGCCTGACCCGGCAGCGTGCGGAGGAGGCCAGGAAGGATGTGCAGCGCATCCGGGACGAGGTGTGGGTGGATGGTTGTGCGGGGGGGGGATTGTGGGTTTAGGAGATTTCATCTTCGCGATGTGATGCATGTCCTGGAGACGCTGTGAGGGAGGACTTGATACACCACCCTTCGTCCCACCAGGCTTTGGCACTCCAGCTTCCACTCACTTCCTGAATGTGCTTCTGGGACCCCCATCTGCAGGTTGCAAGTGCGGGGGAGGACAAGGCCGCAAAGGCCGCAGCAGAGCGCCAGCTGAAGCCGGCGCTAGAGGCGCAGGCACGGTACCAGGCGCGCACGGCTCAGCTTGAGGACAAGAAGGTGAGGCGCGGAAGAAATAGGGAGTGAATCCCTTGCCACAGTTGTTCTAGGAAGTCACTCAGATGGGGGTGCAGGGGGGGGTGCAAGGCAATCGCATGCTTTGCTCTGGGGGTAGCTCACAATCAAGCTGCGGTGCTGACTACCCATGTTGATGGCGCCGCATTCCACCACATGCTTCCTGCACACCAGGCTGCCATCTTACCCACCCTCTTGTCGGGCACCAACAGGTCAAGGTGCCGCGGGTAGACCTGGGCAGCCTGGAGGAGGTGCTGGGCAGGATGGAGGCGGACGCCCGGGGCGAGTGGGCGGACGTGCTCTTCATCCCCTCTGGAACCATGATGGTGACGGGGAAGAAGAAGGGCCGGTGAGAGGTCGAATGGAATGCATTTGGCAAGGGCCGCGCTGTGGCCCTCAATTTTCTGTGTCTGACATCGACCCGAGTCTGTGCGTGCACACCAATCTTTGCATGACACATGTGTATAACCAATCTCAGGAAGGGCTGGTGTGGTGAGCAGGGCTGGTGTTGCAGCACGGCACTCGGTCTCACTGTGCAGGCCACCCAGCCGATGCCGGCCAGGGACACACGAGCGCCGGCGCGCGCAGAGATTTGCCAAAGTGCCGATCCCACCCCCGCGTGCGAGGTGCACGACGGGACGCTTGGCTGAAATGCCTCCGCCAGGCCTTTTCGGTGACCCGTGCCCTCAGATCATGGCGCTGTGAGTCGGCTGTCTCGCCTTCGTATACGTCGACGTCAGCCCTCCAACTGGCCAGAGACTGTGCGCAGGCCGGGAAGGACAAGGTACCTTCGCTCGATGCAGGGATTACGAGCGGCATGTGTGAGTGATGTGTAATATCACCTGATCACCTTTGCATACGCCACATATCACAGGGATCGAACGTGCGTTGGGCACAGATGCCAGTGATCATTCCAGGTCACGGCGGGGAGCCACGCCCACACCCCTGCGGCACATTTGAGTAGTCTGGGGACAGGTTCCCTCAAATCCAGCAATGTGCTCTGGCTTGGCAGACCCGGTATTGAGGTCCAGAAGGAAGGTATCCACCAGGAAGCCCGTGGATTGCGCCGCGCCCATCCTAGCCCAGGTGGGAGAGGAGGGAGAGGGTAGATGCCATGCCTCCAGCAAACGTGCAGCCAATAGCTTACGTGCCATGAAGCAATGCAAAGAGTGCTTTTTGTTTGATCTTGTCGGTCGGCGCAGGAAGGGCTCGAATCACCTGTTCGTCGTCCAAATCTTGCTGTAAAACCCCTTTCCCACATGCAGGTCAAGCAGCTGAGCGCTGCCAGCTACCATGTCTGGGTGCACTCCCCCGTCCCGGGGCAGCCACGCTTCTTTGCCAGCGATGCACTGGAGTGCCTGACCAAGGTTCAGTGGTGGGTGGTCCCGCTGCTCTGGATCCCGGTGGCCTGCGCTTGGCTGGCGGTGGCCGTGCAGGATTGGGGCCTCCCAACTTCGGCCTGCTATGCCGCGGCGGGCGCGCTGAGCTGGCAGGGCGTGGAGTACAGCCTGCACCGCTGGGTCTTCCACGCCCGGCCGCACTCCCCTGCGGCCGTCTGCGCACACTTTCTCCTGCACGGCTGCCACCACAAGTTCCCCCAGGACGTTGATCGCCTGGTCTTCCCACCCCTGCCCGCCGCCCTCATCGCCGCAGGCCTGTACTACATGATCAGGCTCGCACTCCCAGCGGTAGGGTGTTTGGCGTGGGGTGGGGGAAGCAGGGCAAATCGGCTGGTACCTTACTCGGCAAGCACCGGTGCCTGGCTTTCTTGAGGAGACACGGAAGTCGTGGCACTACTCCCCCCCCTTCAAGCCTCCTCTGCCATCACCCAACGCTTGCAGGGTGGGAGCGACGCCTTCTTTGGGGGCCTATTGCTAGGGTATGTGCGCTATGATTGCATGCACTACCTCATGCACTCCGGTAGGCTGGGCGGCCGACTCAAGGCCGCACACATGCATCACCACTACTCGAACCCGGAGGAGGCGTTTGGGATCAGCGGCGGCTCAGTAGACTGGATGCTGGGCACCCCGGCTGCCATAGGAGCTACCCGCAGGAGCCTCGTGGATAGGTGATGCTCCTGGGACTGCCTGCCTCAGGTCGAGTTCCCAGCCCAGTCCAGTGGGAAATCACTGGCGAATGTCCAGGTAGTAGCTTCCACACTTTGAGGCCTACAGTCCAGGCTCCAGGTACCCATGAACCACCCCCTATGACTATTTGCTTGGACCCATCAGGGACACACATCATTGTGATGCTGTACAAAGCAAGTGCTGACCATGCGAGAGCACAACAGAAGAACAAAGTGTGGCTGGCCACTGTCAATGCTTTGGCCGCCGTGGCTTCTTCTTGAGCCTGGGGTTGTCAGTCTTGCGCCCCTTGCGCGAGAACCTGGACTTCTCCTCCTGCATCTTGCCATACCGTTTGAGGCGTGCCTGCAGCGGTGGACCAGGGAGGGGTTCGGGTGGTTTAAGCATCTTTGTCTGCAAATTCTGTAACGAAACCGCCAGCCTCACCCCAGGTGCTACTCCCATGCATGTACACACTCCTGCTACAAACAGGCAGCAAACCAGCCGGTCATGTGCCCCCATACCTGTGTCAGCCGGGGATCCGCCCCAATCTCCTCTGCAAACGTCTGCTTCCGCTCAGAATTGGTCAGCCGGCCTGCGTGGGAGTACGGTGGAGATGAGCTCATGCTGATGTTTGACTGCCATGCAGTACCTGTGACTCTTCAAGCTTAGAGGGATCACCACACAAAAGCGTAGAGCTGCCACAGCAAAGCCCATCCCCTGCCACGAGCCTCACTTGAGTAGAAGTCAGCAGCACCCTCCACAACTGTGCCCATCTGGAAGTACTTGGGGAACTTCGTGTTGTCAAACTTCTTGTAAAAGGCCTTGGGATCAAAGGCAGACCTGCACATGACAGATTTCGGTGGGGTGAGAGGTGGGGTATTGCTGCGACTAATCGCTGCAAAAGCTCAAGGGCCATCCACCAGCGCAGAGGTCACAAGAACTTTGCAGCCAAGACGTAGCTTTGCCAGCAGAGTCAGTCATCTAATACTCCGCAAGCATGCCGAGCCTAGCTCACCTCAAGCGCAGCATGCGGAGGTCCCTCTTGACCTCCTCGGTGATTCTGGTGGCTGGCATGTCAAACCACGACTTGCCACTGGTGTCTGGGGCGGCAGCCTGCGCCGCACGTCGCGCTTTCTTACTATCCAGAGGGGGTATGGTCAACTGGGGGGGAGGAGGGAGGCCAACGAGAAGTCGTCAGGTCATCCATTATTTATGTGAGATGCTGTTCCTCTACCTCTGCTGGTCGCCAGTCGCCTGTGCATCCCCTGCACAGGCTGAAGCACCCACTCTTTGCATACACTCCACACCTGCTTCGTGAGCTCGTCCACTCCTCTTGTAGCGAGTATTGGCTCCTGGGGACCACTGACCGGCAGGCGCAAGTCTGGGCGCCATTTGAGATGAGCATTCTCGAGTGCTTGTGCCGCGCTGCCACTGGGTCCGGCTGCGTCCTCCACTTCGTCCCGTGGAGCCAGACCAAGAGCAGAGGACATGCCTTGAAGTAGCTGTTCCATGAATGCGTCGTCGGAGGCAGCCGCAGGCTCCTCCGACTCGCTGCCTCTGGACCGGGTGGCCACCATGGCTGCCTCGGAGGACACGCAGGTAGGCGGTCGCGATGTATATCTGGTTTATAAGGAGAGCGATTCAAATATCTTGTTAGTTCCTGAGGCACATCACACATTGCATCTCGCGGTGCCCTTGCCCCGGACTTCTGAGTATCGCGCCCTCCTTGGAGGCGCGCGCTGCTCTTTGGTCCTCCAGCCAGGTTCCAGCGTGTAAAAACAGACAGAAAGGTACTCAGTAGACGCTGCACTCCGGTACGACCCTTAAAGAACAGAGTGGCAGCCGTTCTATGGCGCAGCGGCGGGCGCAGCCGCCTCCTCGTCAGGGGCGGCTTCCGCCATGCGGAGACGCTTTGCTGCAGAGGCTGGCACGGCGTCACCATCCCCCGCAGGCTCTGCCGTTCCTTCCTTCTGGGGCGTATTCAATGCAGAGGATAGGCCGGCGGTATTGGCCGCCCGCAGGCGGCGCCGCTCCTTCTTCACGAGCTCCTCTGCTTGGCGGGTGGCATCCTGGGCGGGGGGCGGCGCGGCCCAGACCCCGGTGTTCAGAGCCCCAAGCACTTGCACCGTCCTGCGTATGGTCAGGAGGTGCTGGTATGCTGGGCGAGAGCATGCCGCTGTGTGGCTCTTGCATGCTGCTGGTCCTCCAGCTCAGGGCGTGACTAGGGCTGGTGACCCTCGTGCAGCGACCCTGCGGCTGGCACGGACAAGTGCTGAACGCCAGCCAAGCCGCCACAACTCCAGGGTGGATCACACCAAACATATCCCGGGCAAGCTGGCCTATCCAGGCAGCCTACCTTCTCAGCAGCGACATGGCATGCGCGGCCGCCGCCCTGCACGCCTGGGCATGCACCTTGGAGCCAGCATCCAGTTGCTGTACGGGAGGCAGTGGGGCTGAGGTCGAAGCTTTCTTCAGCTTATCCTTGCATGCAAGTCTCGAATGTGCATTGCATGTTTGCCTCTGCAGAGCACTGCGGTGCTCCTGGACTTTCCTGTCCCATCCATATCGAGCCACAAGCTGCCCCCCCTGCCCGCAGCCTACCAGGACCCAATGCTCGTTCTTCTGCAGAGCGACTATACGCCTGAGGAGGTCCAGGGCAGCGGCTTTTGCTGCTTCGGCCTCCTCCCCCTCCGGCACGGCGACGGGCCGTGCGGGGGAGGCCGAAGAAGCTGCGGTTCCTACCGCCGTCGCCGCATTAACGCTGGCCTCAGGGGCAGTCAGAGCCCCCTCCCCTGCGCCCTGCCTGCCTCGTCCTTCCGGCGCGGGCTGCACCACCACGTTTGCCGCTGCAGCCTGCCGCGCCGCCGCCGCTCCAGCCTCTGCCGCGTTTGCCTGCGCCGCCGCTCCAGCCTGCGCCACCGCTCCAGCCTCTGCCGCCTCTCCCTCGGCGGCCTGGCGCCGCGTGGCAGCCAGGGCGGCGATTACGGCCTCCCTGTCCCGGGCCTGGGCTTGGAGCAGGGCCATGCGCTGCGCCAGCACCTGCCCCTGCAGCGCCTGGAAGGCGAGCAGGGTCGGCCCGGTGTCCGCGCCGGCGCGCTGCAGGTCCGCCAGGCGCACGGCCCAGGCCTGCTGCGTGGGCGCCTGCTGCGCCGCCAGCGCCGCCTGTTGCTGCGTGTGCAGCGCGGTCAGCTGCCGCGCAGCCGCCTCCAGCGACGCCAGTCCCAGCCGGGCGCGCGCCAGTGAGTCTGCAGAGGGCGCGGGGACGGCACGCGGAGAGGGCTGCTGGGGGTCATGCCGCATGGGGCGTGGCGGGCTGCAGCTGGGGTTCGGGCCGGGCTGGGAGGTCGGGCTGGCTCCCACAGGCACCATTCCCAGCGTGGCTGCGGCCCCGGCAGGCACCGCGTAGCCAGGGGGCCGGCCTCCCACCGCCGGCGCTGGGGCAGCTGCCACCTCGCCGAGCAGCTGGGGTTCCGGCGCCGCACCGACCGGCCCCCTCCCCGCCCCCGGGGTCGCGGCGGCAGGGCCCGCACCCCGGGCATCCGGGCCACTGCGCGCATCTCCGCCTGCAGCGCGGTGCCGCGCGAGGCCTGCATGCCGCGCGCCAGGCGCGCCGCGGCCCTCGCCACGGCCGCCGGGTGGTGAGACCCCGCCCGGCGCCGAAGCCCGGCCTGCAGCGCGGCCAGGCCGGCCTCGCCGCCCGGCGCTGCGCCCAGCAGCGTGACGTACGCGCAGGCGCAGCACGAGAAGAGGGCTGCGCTGGCGCCGGGCGTGGCCCCCCAGGCCCGCCGGGCGGCTGTGCGCTCCGGGTCGGCTGGGGTTGGAGGCCGTGGGCCGAGCGACGCGCGCGCCGCGGCGGCGGGGAGCCAGCAGGACCGCCGCCAGGTCTGGCCCAGCGGCGCCGCTGCCACATGGTCCAGATACACCTGGACAGCGCGTCGATTGGAGGGGAGATCTTGGGGATGCCTGAGGGGCATGCTTGGAGGATACTCCAACATGCGGCGCCCTCTCCAATTGCACAGCAGGTTTTTTGGTCCGGTTCAGCGCATTGAGGGCAGCGCCACATGCGACACGATCACCCACCCTCCAGGTAGTCCAGCCCTTCTATCCCCACGTGCATCGACACCCAGCCAGCCCACCCACAGGAAACACACACCTCGTACGCCCTCTGGAAGGGCTCCAGGGGCAGCGTCTCAATGGACTGTGCCAGCTCGAGCTGCGCGGGGGAGGCCAGCTGCTGGCAGTCGCCGGGGTCGCGTGGGCCAGGCCCCTCCACGCACCGCATGGCCCCGGCCAGCGTCTCCACAGGGCGCTGCAGCGCCGCCGTCAGGGTCAGCAGGTACTGGCCCCACGCCAGTTCGGCGGTCCGGCGGGCGTGGGGCAGCCGCACCGGAGCGCCCGCCGCCTGCTGCTCCGCCGCGCTCGCGTCCTTTGCCAGGGCGGCGGCTGTGTGAATTTGTGTGCTTGTGTTCGTGAAGGGTGACAAGGAGAACAGCATGCGGATGCTGGTTGCACAAGATGGCCTCACTTGGGTTTTGAGTTTCCATCATGACCTCTGAGTGCTGAGGATGGAGATCCTGCACCTCGGCCTAAGCCTCCCAGATCCCTTATGCCCCCCTCCTCCCTCCTCCCCATTCTGCACACAGGTACGCAGCCCCCCACCTGCCGCCTGGAGCGTCTCCAGGTTCCCCGTCTGGCCCAAGAGGGACAGGTACAGGGCCAGCGTCTTGTGCGCACGCCGCCAGAAGGCGCGGCTGCCTTCCTCCAGGCCGTTGGCCGCCGTGCGCGGTGGCGGGCGGCCCGCGCCCTCTAGGCCATCTTCATTTGCCATGGTGCCGCGTTCTGAGCCATCGCGTGATTCAAAAGCGCCGTATGTATCGACAGCCTTGCCACCCTCGGGCATCCCTCGACCAGCCGTCGCCTCGTCCCAGACGCCCTCGCCGCCAGCCCGCCGCCCTTCATCCGCCTGCAGGAGGCGTGCGCGCCAGTCGGCGCCCCTGCCTGCGCCCTCGTCACCCTGTGCGATGGGGAACATATTGAAGACAAAGGCCTGCTTGGCCTTGGAAAACAGCGGCGCGAGCTCGGCCGCCGCGGCCGCCGCCTCGCCGCGCGCCGCCAGCAGGCGCGCCGCCATCGCCGCGGCGAGGTGGTGGTGCCGGTCCCGCCCCAGGCACCAGCGCATCGCCGCCAGAGCGTCGTCGGCGAGCGCGCGTTCTACAGGCGCGCCCCCCGCCTCGGACTCGCGCACAGCGTCCGGGTCAAAGGCGGTGAGCAGCAGGGCGCGGCGCAGGCGCGCAGCCTCGTCGGGCCCGCTGCCGCCGCGCTTCTCGCCCGGCAGGAGCAGCCGAGCCCGCGCCGCGTGTAGGCGGAACACCGGCTCCACCAGGCCGCCGCACAGCTCTTGCGCGCTGCGCGCGGCGGCCGCGAAGAGCGCCAGCGCCTCGCACGGCCGCTGCGCTTTCCATGAGCACCGAGCCAGGCCCAGTTGCACGGTCCAGGCGCGGGGGTCGCGCTCGAGCGCGCGCCGGAAGTGGGCGCGCGCACTGCGCAGGCGGGAGGGATCGGACGGCGGGCCGTTGGGCCGAGACGCGAGAGGGTCGCTCCAGGGCAGGGCAGCGCTCAGGTCTGCCATGCACCTGCGCCAAGAGGTGGGGGCGGGAGGAAGGCTGACGAGGAGGGCTTCGATGGCCCACCTCGATGTCTTTGGTTACGGTGAGGGGATGCAGCGACCTTTACTTTGGAATGGCGCCTGGGACTGCACCTCAAACATCTTGGCAAGGAAGTGGTTGCTGCCTCAAGAAACACCGACGCCATGCACCGGACTTCGCAGCAGTGAGCCTTCCCCCCGCCCCAAACAGAGCCCCACGCCGGAGAACACCGTGACCACAAGCGTCACACGCACTCTTCGGCCACGAGCTTGAGCAGGTCTGCCCTGGCCTCCAGGTCGTACGTCACGTGGGCCGCGATGGCAGCGCACACGCGGGTCAGCCAGCGGTACCGGTCGGCCCTGCGACCGGCGAGTGGACACGTGGTCGTTGCTCCATGACAGACTCGGGGCGGATGCAGGCATCCTGGTGCTCCTTTGTCGCAGGAAGGATCAGAGAAACAACACGTCATCCCGCAAGTGCAAATGAGCAGCCAAGCATCCGATCCTCCCTGTACACTCTGGCCATCAGCCCATCGTTGCGTCTCGCCTGGGCCAATGAGCTTCCGCAGACAGCCACTGGTCTGGCGTGAACGTGATCGTGGCCTCTGTCTGCAGGGGAGGAAGGCGGAGGGACGGTGATGAGTAGGTGCAGCCGGAACATGCTCCGGGAAGTGCCAACTGTGTCTCAAGTTTGGATGCTGATCTGGAGCAACTCAGCATGCCCCACACTCTCCAGCATCCAAACAAGCCCCTCACCAGCAGTCGCTCCGAGGCGGCCGCATATGCGTCAGCGAGCAGCTTCCATCCAAAGTGGGTTTCGTCCGGCGAGTACAGCAGCGTGTGCTTGGCGAGCTGGAGCATCCCCTCCAGCTCCGCATCCACCGCCGGATCCAGGGCGCGGCCAGCGGGTACCTTTGGCACATGGTTTCGAGGGATTGGGGTGATCACCCGAGCTCAGAGGCGTACGAGCCCATGCTCACGGCCACAGCGCAGGTTCATGCAAGGGGGTCCGTGCACTTCCCCAGCCATGACTCACCTCCGCCTCGGGGCTGATTCGTGTGAGGAGGAAGTAGAGGCCCTGGCGCACCGGATCCGCGCAAGTGGCCGCTGCAGACGAAGGAAAGAAATCCCTGGAGGACGGCACGATGACCTGGGGAATCCTGCTTGGCCCCCCAGCCCATTGCCATGCAGACGCTGCAGCCAGCACGCCGCCTCAGCATCCAGCCGGTACTGACACACAACACGTCCGCACACCCGCCGGCGCGCACCGGAGGATGGCAGGGGAGGCAGTGTGCTGGGGTCGAGGAGGTAGGCACCTGCATCGGCCTGCAGCCCCCTGCCCTCCAGCTCCCTCCACCAGTGTTGTGCAGCGGCCATGAGCTCCTCGGGAGGAGCCCCGATCTGCCGGTGTACGGCCCTCAGGAAGCCTGGATGGGCTTGGTACTTATGTAATGATGTGAGGCCCAGGCCAGGCATTGTCATGGCAGGGGCAGTGGGGTCTCATCAAGTCGCAAAGGGAACGTCAAGCAAGCCGCTGGCACTCATGCGACGGCCAGAGTCCGTGCTTTTGGTCAGCATGCTGACAGCAGTACCCCTCAGCAGCCCCCTTCCAACCCGTGTACAGGAGCGCCGCGCCCCGCACCGGCATGTCGTGTCAACGCCTGGCGGCTCAGCCCATCCAGCATTGGGAACACCAGGCCCCACACCGCTCTGATCTCCGCTTCCCCAAGGACTGCCCAGTCCTCGCCCGGGTCGTCAAACGCCTTTGGCACAGTGGGGAGGGTTTCTGTTGGCGAGGCCATGCATCAATGCTTGAGAACTGAAATTAGCCCTCATCAACAAAGACACTGCCGTGGGCCCCAGAGCCTGGCGCCCCGCCTGCAGCCCACTCTACCAGCAGCCACGCGCGTTACCTTGAAGGCGCCTGACCCCCAAACCCCCTCGTCCTGGTCCAGCTCCGGGAAGTCCAGCGCGCAGAGCCAGTGCAGGCAGGCCCGGATGCCCTGGACCACCTGCTCCAGCAGCACTGCATTGCATGAGGAGGGGGAGTGCGTCAGGGGGCTTACGCTAGACTGGCTCAATCCACGGCGCGGCTGGCCGAGGCAGAGCCCGTGAGACATAGTAGACCTGATGCAGATGGCAAGCAGCTGGACATACCGGTCTGCACTCAGAGAGCCGTTGAAGATCACCCGCCAGTGCGAGACAACATCCCATGGCATCCGTCTGCGACAGACCCTGCACCCTCCTCCGCCCCCCTTCCAGATCCCCTTCCTTGGTCCTCCGCATCAACACCCATATCCAGACAGCATCCCACCTGCATCGGCGGCATCTACCTCGGCGCCCGCCTCCCAGCTGCCTCCAAGGCTCTCCCAGATGAAGAGGAGGTGGCGCAGGCACAGCCGCGGCCAGGCCCCCTCCCCCGCGGCGAGCGCGCCCGCTTCCCCCAGGGCGACCCCCAGCGCGCTCAGCATGCTGACCAGGCTCGCCGCACCCTCCTCCCGCCTGACCATGCGGAAGAGCTCCTGCACAACCACCGCGAGGTCTGCGGCGGCGGCGGCGCGCAGGGCCGTCGCTGTGACCCCGCTTTCCTCGATGGCATCTGTCGCGGCCGCTACGGCCTCGGTGCCCTGCCCCCCTCCGCTGGCCAGGGCCTGCAGGCAGCCCAGCGCGCACAGCGCGACGCACGTCGCCATGGTGTGGTCCGGCGCGGCGGCCTCCAGCTGCAGCCCACCCACGCTGGCGGGCAGGGCGAGCTCCAGCGCGCACAGCGCGCGCGCGCCGCCGGCCAGCGTGCGCAGCGCGTCGGCGTCGCCCAGCAGCGGGACAGGGGGGGTCTCCGCTGGCGCATCTAAGCGGCGGTCCCGCGCCGCCCCGCCTCGCGCCGCGCCGCCCCGCTTGGGGCCCCCGCGGCGCCCATGCGGCCCCAGGACAGCGGCCAGCAGGTGCAGGTGGCACTGCAGCACGCGCTCCGAGTCGCCCACCGCCTCCGCCGCGACCAGCAGCCGCGCCATGGCCTCGCGCCAGCGCGGCGGCCGCGGGGGGCCACGCCCGGTGTCGAACGATGGCGCCTCCAGGAGGACAGGGGCCAGCGCGGCGACCACGCCGGCCTCGCCCTCCACGCCCAGTCTCCCCTCGGCTGCCGCGTCCAGCAGGTCGCGGATGGAGGCGGCGTGCAGGCGAGCCTCCACCGCGGCGGGGGACAGCTCCGGGGTCAGGCGGCAGTGCGGCAGCGGGACCACCTGAGCGGGGCCGGCTCGCAGCTCGGCACCCGCGGCCTCAAAGGCAGAGCGCGCGGCGGCGCGATCGCCCCGCGCCTCCAGCAGCCGGGCCCTGGTCCAGGCGAGGCGCGCGGCTAGGCAGGGCGGAGACGGCGCGCCTTCTATTGCACGCTCGCCCTCACCAGCCGGCCAGGCTCCGGGCATGGCCGTGGCCGCCCGCGCCAGCAAGGCATCACAGGGCTCCAGCAGCCGCGCCGCCGCGCCGGCTGCGGCCGCGCCGTCCGCCCCCGCCTCGGCCTCTGCGCGATCCAAGAAGTACTCGGCGAGCACCAACGCGACAGGCGGCTCCAGGGCGTCTGCGCCTAGACCCTGGGCGCCGACTACGTGCCTCGCCAGCGCCAGCACAGCGTCCCGGCCCTCGGGCGGCAGCGTGGCCAGGGCCTGGTGCGCAGCGCCCAGGCGCGCCAGCACCTCCACGCCCAGGCTCAGCCGATCCCAGTGGGGCGGGGCGGGGGGCGGGGGTGCGCCGGGTGAAGGAGTGCTCAGGCCTTGCGCGGGCCACAGCAGCCCCTCGAGACCCTGTGTGGATATTGGCATTGGTGCAGGGGGGGCGCCAGGCCCGGCGCCACGCTCATCTTCTTCCAGGGCTCCATCCCTCGCCGTTGCCGCCTCACCATCGTCCCTCAGCGCATCAACACGTGTGGGGCCAGGGAAAAGGCACCAAAGCGCCCCCAACCTCGCTCGGCCCTCGTCCTCGGCGCCCTCGTCGCCACCCGGCTGCGACTGGGTCGGGTCGTCGCCCAGGCCCCGAGCCCTGGGTCAGGTGGGATGAGCGGTGGGCGGCCGGGACCAGGGGCGGAAGGGGATGGTAAATGCCATGCCCCATCTTGACACACCCGCAAGCCCTCACCTGGACCTGGTCAGCTTGGCAGGCGCGGCCTCTGTGCCGCCCTCCCCCGCCGGCTGGGTCGCGTCGCCGCCGCCTGCGTCGACCTCCGCATCACCCTCCTGCCCTGGCTCGCCGGGCACTGCACCCGGCGCCCCCATGCCGCGCGGGCTCTGCTCCCCCGCCGTACGCCCCTCCGTTCTCTCCCGCTCCAGCAATATCAGTCGGTCGGGGCCCTCCTCGCACAGCGCAGAGCCGGCGCCCAGGAAGGCGGCCACCTCGAGCAGCACGGGGGTCCAGTCGCGGGGCAAAGCCACGCTGCGCACGCTGGGCTCTGGCAGGGGGCGCTCCGCCTGGTAGGCCGCCGGCAGCGCGGCGCGGAAGGCCGTGGGCGCCGCCGCGTCCCAGCGCCTGCCCCCGACAGAACGGCCCAACTCCTCGGCCCAGGCGCCGTCGCCCACGTGGCTGGCGATGGCCGCCGCCTTGGCGGCCAGGGTGGGGTGGGCCGGGTCCAGCTCCAGCCCGGCCTCGGCAGCCCAGCGTGCCAGCGGCCAGCGCCCCTCCCGCCCCGCCAGGGTGGTCAGGCGGCTCAGCAGGACCGCGTCGGGGGGGCCCAGGTCGCAAGCCTGGCACAGGCAGTCTAGGGCCGCGGGGCCGCCGCCGTCCCTGCCGGCCAGCAGGGCCGCCAGCTGCTTCAGCGCCAGCACACGCAGGCGGGACAGCTGCTCCACATCGCCCCTCTGCACCGCCGGCTCGCGCAGGATGCCCCGCAGCAGGGTCTGGGATATTTTATGGGTCAGGGGGAATTTAGAAGGGTGGTACGAGGCGAGGTCAGATTGGATGATGCGTTCTGTACACAGATATCGCAGGAGAAACAGTCCGCCCATCTGGATCCTTGGCGACCCCCTCCCCAGCTCCACCCCCCCGCCGGGAGATCCTGTGTGCCGATACACATACACACACACCTCGGCCTGATCGAGCTTGCCCAGCCTTGCATGGTTTAGGGCGGATTCGAAGGCGCCCAGGATCCGCACCTCCAGCGCCTCGGCCGTCTCGGCACCCCGCCCATGGGGCCCGAGGCTGGCGCTGTTGATGGCCGCGAAGGCCTTCAGTCGCACCATCTGGGAATTATTTCGTCACAACATGACGGTGATGGGTGAATCAAGCATGCAGGTACCCAAGTGATGGCTCATCAGATCACATTGCACCGGGACTTGCTCATTTCGTATTCTCGGGGCGCGCGCGCGACACATCAGATCCGACGGTTGTAGATGTACATGTCCACAAGGACGTGAAGCAATAAAAGCTCGACATTTGTACAGGCGGGCATGCACGCCGTGTTGGGTTAATTCTGGTACAGTTGGGTACAGTGTCTGAGAGCGAAGACCAAGGCACCTCACCGGACCCGCATGCCGCAGGCCTCCATGGGCAGGCGGTACAGCCTCCCCGGGACATAGTTTGGGACCACCTGCCTCATGTGATCCTCCGCCACCAGCCTCAGCCAGCCCTGGGAGCCCAGGGCCGGGAGCACGCCCTCCGGCACCAGGCCGTGCCGCAGGAAGTGCTCCACATCCGCTTCGTGCCCCGCGCCGGCGTCGGCCAGAGCGGGCCCCGGCGTCACCCGGTACTCGTGCACGCGTGGGAGGTGGGACAGCTCCTCGTCGCAGCGCACCACCTCCTCCAGGCGGAGCACCCTGGCGCGGTCTCGGTAGGTGATGGCCCACATGTGGGGCCCGTATCCCTCCGCCATCCACAGGCCGGCCAGGGGCCGGTCCTCCGCCGGGCCCTGCACGGCACCGGGCACCCGCAGGCCGTAGAGGCACACGTCCGCGTTCTCGCCCCACTCCTTGGTCCCCCGGCTCCGCCGCCTGGAGCTCGTCTGCATGGTGCTCTGCACGTAGGCGCTGTAGGCCGCATCAAAGTCGGGGTCACCCACCCCGGCCTGCGCAGGTGGGTACAGGGATGGGGGTGCTACATCGGTGATGGCATGCTGGTGCTGTTCGGGCCCTGGAGTAGTCAACGGGACCCTCCCTGAGCTCAGACAGGAGCCTTCGTAAGAGCACCAGTGAGTCATGTGCGTGCAGATGCACCAGAGCCCCGCTGTCTCCCTCTGGATGAGCAGAAACGGGGCAATGGCTTCTTCAACAGTCCTTCCTGCAGGCACCTTCCCCCACATTCCAAAGGACATGAACACTCACCATGTGGTTGGCGTGTGTTTGAGGCACGCTGACAATGCGAGCCAGGATCCTGGAGCCGTCGTCTGGCAGGCTGAACTCCAGCCCCTTCCTGCCCTTGCTGCATGGCGCACCAATGAATTGTTGTGAGGCAGAGTGGGGGGGCTGGCAGACGCACCATCGAGCATCGAGTGTGCATGTAACGCAGCCTCTCGAGCATGACACACGCAAGCAGATCCCGCAAACAAACCCCCTCCGCATCACTCACCCCGGGTGGATGCAGCCCCACTGCTGGCGGCGCATGGGCCCCTGCATGACCCGGAAGCCGTCGATCTCCAGGCCCTGGGGCACAAGCCGGAAGCGCACGATGGTGGCCTCGGGGATGACCTCGCCGTTCCACTCGCAGCAGCGGCTGGTGGTCCAGAAGCCGCAGATGCGCTGGTAGTGGCGGGCCAGCAGGTAGACACCCCTGTTGTTGGAGGGTGCGGCGTCTGGTGTTGGTTGGAGACCATGCTGCAAGAGGGGGACCCGAGTGTGGACACGCAGGCACGGATTCCCAGGTCCCCTCCTTGCATCCTCCGTGGCTCCCCTCCCCACCTGTAGGTAGTGGGGCACAGGTGGGAGTTCCAGGGCAGCTCCGCCTTGTACCGGGGGTTGAGCCAGTCGGCGGGGTCCCGCAGGCTCAGGTCACGGAACAGGTCCAGGCACAGATGCTTCCAGATGGCTTCATTCAGCAGCGCGCGCCGGACACCGGAGCTCAGCGTGAGGCAGGAGGTGCAGTCCCGCAGGCCGAGGTGGCCCAGCACGAGGGTCCACACCTCCGGGCTCAGCTCCTCCAGGCACATTACGCCCCCGCCGATGGCGTGTCGATGTTCGTTGCCCTACTCGCGCAAGTGGGTCACCCCGACCTGGGGAGGGGCATGCCTAAGAGTCCGGCATTCCTGCCCCCGGTCAGCAGGGGAGTGGCGCACCAGGATCTGACGGCCGCGCTTTCGTCCAACTGGTTCAAATCGCCGGCACCTGGCAACACCAAACACAACCAGCAGGTGACTCAGAGCGGTGCCGTCCGTCCACCCATTGGCCAATCAAATGATAGGCTTCTACAACGCAAGAACAGTGCAGCCTCATGCACACAATGCCTGGTCCGCGATGCGGGGCTCAAAATTCGAGGTCTGCGAGAGAGGCGATGCGCAGGAGGCAGGCGCCGTCCTCCTTGCTGACAGGGGCGTTCCCGGGCCGCAGCGTCAGCGCCACCCTCCACCCAGCAGCGCCCGCCGCGCGTGCCTCTGCCAGGCTGTCGGTGGCAAAGAGCACCTCGTCCGCCGAGTCCACCCCCAGGCTCAGGGCGATGTTCTCGTACGACGCCGCCTCAACCTGCATGTGGTAGGGATGGATGTGGAGGGTGGTCTGGTAGAATGTGCCATGTGCAGAGCAGCGCCACACAACCGTGCTCGACCTTTACCCACACGAGCCAGACCCGGGCCCAGCACCTCCCCACCTTGGCGCCGCTGGAGGTGTCGAAGAAGCCGGAGAGGAGGGGGCGCAGGTCACCATCAGCGGTGTGCCCGAACAAGTCTCGCTGGGCTTGCCTGGCAAGGGGAAAGATTGGGTGAGGCGGCTGATGCAGGCCTGCTCCCTCCTCCAGGCTCCCTTCCGACGCATGCCACATGGACGGCAGGTGTCCTCTGGAAGCCTGTCGCCCTCTTGAAGCCGCCACCCACCCGCACTGGGACCATCCTCACCACCCTGAACCCACCTGGAGCCCGAGGAGTAGATGTAGAGCTTGATCCCGGCGCCCGCCCAGCGGCGGAGGGCCGGTGCGACGTCTGGGAAGAGCGGGCACGTCAGCTCCCCCGTCGCAAACCCCTCGGTCCAGATGTGGCCTTGCAGGGTCTTGAGCGCCGGCGTCTTCCGGTCCGCATCCATCTCCGCGGCCGCCCACGCCGCCACCGCCGCGACCTCCTCGGCCGCGTCGCCCTCCCGGGCGGCGGGCGCCAGGCCGGGGATGGCCGACCCGTTGACCTGGGCAGGTGGGGAGGGAGGCCCCGGTGATACATTGCCTAGGCTGTTGCGGCAGGTGGATCGCCGACCCCGCTCAACCACCCACGAGCCTGCGTGGCCACAGGCGCTACCGCCTGCCATGCCCAACAGGACATGAGCTGAAACCCTCAAGCCAGGCCCTCCAAATAATACATCCCACACAGCCAAACGCACCTGCTGCCGCAGCTGCTGCACCACGGCCTGAGTCGCGGGCGTGCCCCAGCTGGCCTCCAGATGGCTCCTCAGCCGCACACGCGCATAGGGGAACAGGGTGGCGGTGACATAGGAGATGGGCGCCACGGTGCCCTCGATGTCCAGCACCACAGCGGGGGGCACGCCACGCGCTGCACGCTTTGGCCCCGGCGCGGACACATCGAGCGGCGCGGCACCGGGACGCCCCGCGTCTTCGACCCCCACGGCAGGCCGGCTGGCGTCGAGGCCCAGCTGGCGCAGGCGCACGGCGGCCTCGAACAGGTACTCGTAGCACTCGGCCTGCGTCTTGGCCTGGATCCAGTCGCGACCCCAGACATAGACGCCGTGGCGGCGGACCAGCACTGCGCGGGTGCGGGGGTAGGCGCGGATGGCGGCCTGCAGCCGCTCCGTCAGCTCGCACTCCCGCGCCGTGTTCTCTATGATGGGCACCACCAGGGTGTCGAAGAAGCCGTGGCCCTCAATGCCCTGTTTGGATTATGTTGGGGGGGGAGAAAGAATACATAGCTCTCTGAGGCATGAGACCAGAGGGGTCTGAACGAGACACTGCAAGAATCAGATGTTTGCGGCAAGCAGCGCTCCCCGTGTGGCTGTGAGCTGATGTCAAGGTGCTTACCCCAAGGGACGCACACGCACACACGCCGTCTCTCCCCACCTTGATCATCTCCAGCTCGGTCACGCGGAACTCGGAGCTGTCGGGGTCGAGGACTGTGGCCAGCAGGGCATTGATGCTGTGGCTGTGCAGCACCGCCCCCGCTCCTGCCAGGTCGTACGCCTGGGTTGGGGAGGGTAGGGAGCCCAGGATCGCTTACAGAGCCGACACGCCATGCACACCATGACCGAAAGGCGAATGACACTCCTGAACCCAGCGAGAGCACCACCCCCAGCCATCTCTACAACCACATGTGACTCAATCTGTACACTCAAAGAGTCAACCTCACCCTTACCGACTGGAAGAGGGGAGCGCACTCGCTCAGCTTGGGAGGTTTGTAGGGGGGCCCTCGTGGCTCAGGGGTGTGCGTCACATTACCCTTCAGGTCCAGCACGAACATGTCCTCCGGCCGCATGCGCTCCTTCTGCACACCAGAGGGCGCCATGACCAGGGCGTCCCCCGCCTTGATGCTGATGCCACCACCGGTGCCGCTCACATGGCCCCCGGCATACATGACCCCGCACAGGTCGCATATGAGGTGCTTCGCTTCCTCCACAGTCGTCATGGTGGCGTTCTATTGCCTTGAGGTTGCTTCTGGAGTGAAGGATTGCTCACCGACGAGTTGTGAAATTGATACCGGGTTGGCATCTTTCACTAGGGCGCGCTCAAACACATATGACAGCGAAGGAGGTTGATGATCGCCACCATAGATGGCTTGCATGAGATTGACGTCGCGATCTGGTGTTGTTGTTGACATATTGTTAGCTTGAAGAATGTATAATTGGGTGTAACGTCGGGAGCGTCTCTCCCCAGCCTGCCTGGACCTTCTCCTGCCTGCGATGGCAGACCTGCAGAACACGCACACACAAGCCCTGAAGCTGATCCTGTCCCTGCGAACAGGGATCGAGCGCCTGGAACTCTCCCTGCATGTAAGAGTGAGGCGTTTGGCATGGTCACGCCGGTATTATCTCACTACGGGGTCTTGGTCCTCAACCACCCCACCCCCGTACCCTCCAGAATGGCCGTGCCATCCCACTCGATGGGCAGGTCAAAGACCTAGAGCGACAATTGGATCAACTGCAGGTTGGCATGTGTTCTTAGGGATAGCGTATGGCTTATTTCCTGTCACATGACCCCTTCTACACCACGTGGCATAGCGCCACTTCCCTGGAGCTCAGTCCACCCGCCTGTGCATACACAGCGCCTGGCGCAGGACCTGGAGTCGCAGTGGCGCATGCAGGGTCTGCGCGATCCCCCTGCGCGGCGCGAGGTCTGGAAGCGCAAGGTGGAGGCGGTGGTGGACGAGGCGGCTTCCTTGGGCCTCGCCCTCCGCCGCTGCTGCGAGGCCAGCCAGGCAAGGCAGGCCGAGGCGACGCAGCGCGCCGAGCTCTTCCAAGGCGCCTCCTCCTCGGGGCAGGTGCTGGCTGACATGGACACCGCGGCGCGGCGCCACCTGGCAAGCAGCAAGCGTGTGCTGGAAGAGGCCTACGCCACGGGGGTGGGGGTGCTGGGCTCCATGTCCAGCCAGCGCGAAACTCTCAAGGTGAGAGGGCGGATTTTGTATGGTAGGGGGGGGGGGGCGAACTGAACTGGGGAGCCTCCTTCATGCATCCAGCCCCAGCGCTGCGCCTGGGTCCAGCACTACAGGAATCGACTCCCTTCCCCACCCTGGACCCCCTTCCCACATCTAGTCGGCCCAGCGCCGGCTCCTGGACGTCATCAACAGCGTGGGCCTGTCCGATTCACTGCTCCGAATGGCAGACCGGCGGCACCGCATGGACAAGCTGCTGGCCTACGGCGGCATGGCGGCCACGCTACTCGTGGTGGTCCTGCTCTACTGGTACCTGAAGATGTAGAGGATCTCGCCAGCGGGAAGGTGCAGGGATGTGCGGCGGTGATGCGCCATACCTGGCGTCTCCAGCCCGGTGCCGTACGTCCACACATGCTAGGGTCGGACATGGAGTGAGGATCCTTGAAAGCCGACATGACCCTGGGCCCCGTCGACGCTGCGCCCGGATCCCTGGGAGGGAGTTGGCACGCTGCGGCCCCCTGCGGACACAGGTCGGGTTTGCTCGGCTGTGTCCGACTCCTTGACATCCTCCCGCTGCGCTGTCGCCAATGACCATCTGGGACGCACCCAATGTCCCTGTCCAGTGGAGGCGTCAGTCGCACTCCCCACCCTTCCTCGCAGGGGTGCTCCCGGTGTGAGGCGGCCATGCTGTTGTCGTTGCAGCGATGTCCTGGGCTTCCCCCTGGCGCCAGCATTTCCACCCCCTCCAGCATCCCTTGAATGCACCTACCCACTTGCTCCCAGCTGCGCTGTCGTACTCCTATTCTTGCAGACGGACGACCGTGAAACATTGAATACAAACCCACGCGTCCAGTGGAACCTCACAGTCCCCACACCGCCTCATACAACTTGGTCCAGGGGCTGCGGACCGGCAGGGGGTGCACAGGGGCAGGCGCCACATACTGCGTCGGGGCGAGGGACTTCCTGGTCACTGCAGGTCTCCCTGTCGCGGCGGCTTCTCGCCCGGCCCTCCCCTCCGCGGCCTCATCCAGCTCGGCCTGCCGGCTGGCATCCACGGCCCGGACCCCGACGATGACGGAGGACGACACCTGGCTGCCGTCCCGCAGCAGGGCCCGCTGTGCGCCTTGCGGCGTCTGCGAGGGGAAAGGTGGGGTGAAGGCTCATGCTGTGGCCCCAGATACAGGACAGAGGTGGGACGCACAGCCCATTCCCATTGCCATCGATCCCGCCGTCCACAACCCAGCACCTCACCGCGAACTTCATGTGGAGCCAGTTCACGCCCTGCCCGTCGCCGTAGGTGCCCCAGTGCAGCAGGTCCCCGCACCGCCCCAGCTCTCGGAGCACGTCAGGTAGGTCCTCAGGCCCAAACCCGAAGGTTGTGACCCAGCAGCCGGCGTAGGGGGCAGGCTGAGGGGCGGGGCGCAGGGCGCCGGCGTCGGCGTCTGCCCGGCCGGGCGAGCAGGTGTCCATGGGAGCTGGGCCGGTCCCTGCCTCACCGCCGCCGGGGCTCTCGTCCATCAGGCTGCTGGTGGGGGGTGGGGGCGGGGTTTCCCGTGCCAGGCCGCTGCTGGAAGGGGTGAGGGAGCGCCGGCGTGTTTGGGCGGGGGTGGCGTCCCACCTGGGGCCCCGGCTGGCCTGCTGCCCAAACAGGGACCCCGAGGCTCGAGGTGAGCGCAGGCCGCCACGTAGATCGGGGGTCCTGGATCCATCCCCTGTCTTCAGAGAGGTTGGGGTAAACAGCAGGCTCACAGGGCCGGTGGGGCCGCTGTGCGCCCCAGCCATCCCGTGCTGGTGTCGGCCTCCTCTTCGATGCGCTCGATCGATGGCACCTGGATCTCTTGAAAGGCGCAGGGTCTGGCCTGTACGGAGATTCCTCAAATGTTATAGTACTGTGGCAGACAAGCTGTGCAGGGCCGCACGGACTCCTTTGAGTGGGTAGGGGTTTCGAACGAACTTCGCGCCCTGACGTGGACGACGCACTTCACCGATCTCGTCCATCTCCAGGTCTGGTACACCAGGCGATACGGTTTCATTTGCAGATGCTATCAACCCCCATACATGCACCACTTCGACATCCCATCACACTCCGTCCGCGAGGCACAAGTCAGCCTACTACCACTGCTGCACGCACCCCCACCCACCTTCCGCGATGGCGGGGTATGGCATGGGGGGTTATGTAGGCAACACCCATGACAAGGCCCGCATCACACGGCAGGAGAAGGAAAGGGAGGAGGCCAAGCAGAAGTTCGAGGAGGCCAAGCGCAAGGCAGAGGAGGGTGCCGGTCTGAGGAAGTTTGGGGCAGGGACTACAGAGGTACGGCGCTCTCGAGATCGATTGTTAGGAGGAGGAATGTGCTGTCAGTATAAGCTTCGATAGACATTCAAGAAGCGAGGCATGCTGCCGCCTGCGAACCCTTACACCGTCCCACCCTCCACAGACACTGGAGACAGCATTCAAGAACGAGACGGTGGGACTGTTCACACGACAAGAGTTTGTCGAGAAGAGAGCTACAATTGGAGATCGACTGCAGGAAGAGAAGAAAAGGCAACGAGCTGCAGAGGAGGAGGCTGAGTGGCAGGTCTGTTGGAGGGATCATGTGCTGTGCTTCCTGCATGGACAGGAGGTTTCCAAAACGTCGAGCATGAACTGGAGGCTCAGACCTGAAGCTCACCACCAAAAATAATGGCGCATGCAGGAGAAAGAGCGACAAAAGGCTGTCAAGGCCAAGAAGGAACAGAAACATAAGCTGTCCTTTGCTGAGGATGAGGAGGAGCCTGAGGGGTCGGATGGAGGGAGGGATGGGGTGTCGGGTCACGCCCCAAGCACATCGGTGAGTGGTGAAGGGATGTGAGGAGGGTAATGCAGAGGAATGGCCCAATGCAAGAATTGCCGATGCCATGAGCGGAGAATGCCTGTCTAGAGGCTTTGCATGATTGTTGGTCTCAGTGTGGGCATGAGTGTGGTGGCCGAGGCCGCCCCCTGGCTGCTGCTGCCAATCAACCTCCCCTGGCCGCCACACATGCACCTACCACCAGGCAGCCAATGACAGCAACGGTACCCCAGGCGCCGCTGCGGCCCCAGCCCAGGGGCCCACGAGGCGACGCTTTGCGACTCTGGGCAAGGATCCGACCGTCCGGTCCGACTTTCTTCCCGACAAGGATCGGGACCGCGAGGAGCAAGAATTGCGGGAGCAGCTCAAACAGGAGTGGGAAGAGAAGCAGGTCGGACATGGTGATGTGGCAGGGGTGGGCGCGTCGCCGCTGGGGCTCTCTGAGACGCTGCGACACCTGGACGACGACTCTATGTCTCTTCCCAGCACCCCCCTTCCCACTCGCCCCTTTTAAAACAGGAGGCCATTCGCGCCGAGCCACTGGACATCACCTACAGCTACTATAACGGCACAGGGCACCGCAGGAGCGTGACGGTGAAAAAGGGGTCCACCATCGGCCAGTTCCTGAAGGCCGTGCATGAGCAGCTGGCCCAGGAGTTCCGGGAGATGAGGTGAGGAAAATGTGGCGTGGGGTGGGATCCAACGAGGCTGGCAGCGGTGTGGTTCCTTCCACCCAGCATGTGCATGGGAGACTTGCCTGGAGCTGCCTGGGTGCTTGCATCGTTGAAATCCCTCTGCCCTCCAACGACCTGCCTCCCCGCATGATGCCTCCCTGTTTTCAAACCCAACCATCTTTTAATGACATGTGATGCATGCCGCTCCGCCGTTTCGCAGGACGACATCGGTGAGCAACCTGATGTACGTCAAGGAGGACATCATCCTCCCTCACACCACCTCCTTCTACGATCTCATCTTGAACAAGGTGCGCGGCAAGTCCGGCCCCCTCTTCCAATTCGACCTGGTGGAGCACGCGGTGGCGGCCTTTGACCCCAGGGTCAAGTCCCAGGACTCCCATGCGGGCAAGGTGGTGGACCGGCACTGGTACACCAAGAACAAGCACATCTTCCCCGCCTCGCGCTGGGAGGTGTTTGACCTCGACAAGCTCACGCAGGAGCGGGATACGTGAGGTGTTGAGCCAGGCATGGCCTGCATGTGGCCTCCTGCTCAGGCATGCTGTGCTTTGCATATGCGCATGGCCCATGCCCTTGTCCACGTGTCGGTGGCAGTACCTTTTAAACGCAGACCACCCCAGGCTGATGCGCGTGGCACCAGGCCTGTCAGCATACAAATACAAAAGCCGCAAGTGGATTTGTACAACTTCAATCCTAGGAGACGATACTTCAGGAGAGAGACGACACGGTTGCGAGATTCATACCAGTTCTCAAGCAGGCTTTGCAGCGCCTCCAATCTATTTTCGTTCGACACGGCACTGCGCTTACTGCAGCCCCTGTCAGGGTCCCTGCTCCAGGGTGTTGACCCAGGTGAGGTTCATGCTCAGCTGTCCGCTGGAGACCCCCTGCAGCGGCCACGTGCCCGTCACCCGCCGGCGGCTCACGACCTCTTGCAGCGGCACGGCGACGTGGCCCTGCGATGGTGTGGTGTTGTGTTTGTGAGAGAAGATGCGGGCTTGGCAATGCAGACGATGCCGCAAGGACGAGCCGGGTAGCAACCCAAAGAGCAAGGCTCTGTTCTAAGAATTTACTGGATCGTGCCACCCAGAGATTGCCACACCCACAACCCCTGCCTCCCTCACCCACACAACAGCCCCCCCTCCCCTGGAGCACCCCGACACTCCATCAACCCACCTTGTAGGTGGGCTTCAAAATGAGGTGCACAGTATAGAGGTCCACCCGGACCACCGCGTCCTGCTCCGCCGCCTCGTCGCCGTCCAGGATCAGCTCCAGCTTCTGGTCGAACACGGGGTTGCGCCGGTTGAGCAGCTTGCTCCGGCTGCACTCCGTCTCGCGGCTGTGGGAACCCACCGTCAACCGGCAGCGCATGTTCTTGGTGTAGCCCTCCAGCCCCTCGGAGGCCAGGTCAGTGCCATGGTCCAGGTGCACGTAGAGCACGCCGCCAGAGAAGACGGAGTGCAGCGCGCGGGAGTTGGCGCTCTGATCCCGGTGGCCCCCGGCATTGCGGGAGGGGGCCCGCCCCTCTCGCGCCGCCTCCATCGCGCGGGCGATGTCCTGGCGGTCGAAGCGCGTGAATGCCACCTGCGGTGTTTTCGAGGAGGGCGGGGGGAGGGTGGTGCTGTGTATGATGGAGGAATGTGCCTTCACGCCCAGAAAGAAAGAATGGTGCGCGAGGCGATCGCCAAATTAGAGGATGAAGGACTGGCAGAGCAGGAGGGCCGACCAGGTTCAGCAGCGGCTTGCACGCTCGCCGAGGGCCGCAGCGAGGCTCCCTCCCTCAAGACCCAGCCGCACTGGGTTTGGCCGGTACGCCTGCTGACAGGCATCCATGACACAGGGACAGGGAGCGTGCCTGCCACAGCATACACTAGAAACCCCAGGGTTGTCACGACTCAAACGGCATCCTCAACAG
>NW_011934146.1:157682-217299 GCF_000733215.1 Auxenochlorella protothecoides
GGCCTTGCGCAGGTTGAAGATCTCCAGCGACTGCTCGGCCAGGCGCCCCACCCGCTGCCGCGCGCTGGTCTGCCCCGGCGCGGTCTCCGGCTCCTCCTCTCGCCACAGCGGCACGCCCTCGGCGGCCGCGGCGGCATCGTGCCGCACCACGCCCGCCTTCTTGCCCTCTTCCTCGCGGGCCTCCTCCCCCCGGTCTCCATTACTCCCCTCACTCTCCCCCCTTCCTTCATCTGCCGGGCGCGCAGGCCCCGCCGGGCCGGTGCGCGTGGCATGGCCGTCCAGGTCCAGCCCCCTGCCCGACTCCCCGCCCACGCCCGGGGTCGCGGCGACGCGCGCCTGCGCGGCGGTGAACCCCACCTGGTCGCTACGGTGCTTGCGCTCACGCCGCCCCGTCCGCGGCACGGTGACCACCAGGTCCCGGGGCTGGGACAGGTCCAGGTCCGCCAGCGCCAGCTCCACGCGGCCCACCTCGTCGTCGGCGCGCAGCGCGTCGGCGTCCAGCAGGATGAGGCGCAGCGACTGGTGCGCCACATCGTGCACCGTCATGCGGAAGGTCTCGTTCCAGCGCGGGTGGCGCGTGCGCGCCTTCACACTCGTGTTCAGCTTGGTGCCCTCTGCCACCCACAGCTTGACGAAGGGGTCGGCGCCGCCGATGAGGTCCATGCGCGGCACGCCCGTGGCCTCCTTGATCACCACCGTCAGCAGGCCCTCGGGCAGCTCCGCCACGCTGTCGTCGGCGCCGGGGTCCAGCTTCACCACGAAGCCGTCGGGGTAGGTGAAGGGCTGCAGGACGGTGCCGGAGACGAAGCCGTTGATGAAGTGCTCCAGGCCGGGGATGAAGAGCGGGTTCACGCCGTAGCTGGACACCTGTGAGTGAGTGTGGACTTGGTGGTCGTCAGGGGGGATGACAATGAGACACCGGGGTCTTGGGCGGAGGAGGAGGTGCGCTGACCCTGCAAGCACCCACGATGGCAGCTATCACAGAGAGTTTGCAGCAGCTGGGCTGCAAGCCCGCTGGTGCAGGGACATCCGATCATCCCAGGCATCCCCACCACGAACATCACAGCATCCTGGTGCCCAAGATGCCTGTTCAACCCCTTCACCCCTGTCTCCCCCACCCCCACTCCATGACAGCTCATCCTCACACCTTGTAGCTGAAAACGGGGGTGCCCAGGAAGGAGACCTTGGCCGCCCCCACCACCGGGATCTCGTTCAGCAGGGGGCGCAGCTGGGTCCTCAGAGTCCCAGACACCACCAGGTCCTTGACAAACACCTGTGTGGGTGCGTGACAAGGGACAGAAAGTGAAACGAGTGGTGCATAGCAGGCTCGGGGGGGTGCTTGTCTGGTGCACTCTCACTGCAATGAGCCCGGCTTGGCGTCCAGGAAAACCTGGCAGCCTGTGCAGGCATGCCGAGGTAAGGGTGGGGATTCGACGTTGACATGCATATAGGTTCATCCTTTCCTTTGCAACCCCGCCCTCCCACACACACTGACCCTGACGATAGAGCGGCGGGTGATGAAGGCGGCCAGCTGCCCGATGATGGGCAGCCGGGCATTCTCCGGCAGCACTTGGATGTCCATCCTCACTGGCGGGGTGACAGAGGAAGTGAAGAGGGGTGTTGGGACCGGCCCTGCAGCGTCAGAGGCATAAAGAAGGGGCCCCAGCACGGGCCACACGGGAGAGGACGTGGGGCTAGGAACGCCCCAGACCTAGGTGTGGGCGACTTGCATAGACTACCGCAATGCCACTTTGCTCTGATGACTGCATCCCATGGCAAATACCAACCCTCACATCTCCCAAGCCGGTTGCAGGCTTTTGTCCACCACGCCATGCGCATGCAGCAATAAACTCGCCTTCCATCTTGGACGACCAGGTGAAGTGGAAGTCCACCATGACCCTGTCGGTGCAAGTATCCTCGTCCCGCGCATAGGCCCGGACCCCGGTGATCACCGGGGGCTGATTCCCCAGCGCCAGCCCCTTGACGGAGATGCCCGAGGAGGCCAGCCAGGCGGGGCGCCAGAAGGTGGTCCCATTCAGCAGCGGCTCCAGGTTGCCGTCCAGCACCGCCCACTTGGTGGCCGCGGCGTCAATCTGGGGCCAGAGACCCTTGAGCGCCACATTGGCCCACTCCATGCGTGACACGTCGGGGTAGGCCAGCCAGGCGGGCAGGTCGCCGCCGAAGAGGGAGGACAGGGTGGCGGGGGACAGGCCCTCGCGCGCCGCCTTGGCAAGACCCTCCAGCTTGGAGCGCAGGCTGCTGGAGCGCTGCAGCGTGACCCAGCCCGCCAGGAGGCAGGCCAGGCAAGCGACGGCGCCCAGCAGGAAGGCGGCACTGGGGCTGAGCCAGGGCGCAGGGTGGTGGGAGGCGGCGTGCATGGAGTGCAGCATCGCCGAGATGTCGGCGGTGGTGCATGCCTCCTTCAGGGCTGGCGGCAGGGAGGGCATCCTGGCTGCCTCCGCATGGCATGGTGGGGGCAGGGTGGGTGAGAGGTGCTTGGTTGTGCCGCTTGTGGGAAGGGAGGTTGCACGGGTGGTACTCGTGGATGGGCCCCCGGGAGGACTGGGGTGGGTACTCCCCAAGCCACATGCCAGGTGGACAGCGATGGGAGCGCCGGCGCGTGAGCATGCCGGCCCGGCCAGCACGCACATGCATACCCCACTGATCGATATCATCGAGATACGCAGAGGTGGTGGGTGAACTAGGTACCAACGCACCTGTCCAAGGACCTCGCTGGGCGTCACTGGGGTAGTACGTGCTCGGACTCCGAGGCTTCTAGCCGACGTGAATGGAGCGCCAGCAGCCCATGCCCAGGTCGTCTTTCTGATTGGTATATACACTGAGTAAGGACACAACCCAGATGGGTTCCGGCAGGGACAAGCGCAAGAAGGCCAAGGGAGGTGGCAAGCCGGGTGCAGGAGCCGAGAAGACCGCCCGCAAGTCCGAGCAGAACGAGGGAAAGGCAGTGCGCAGGCTGGAACGCAAGACGCAGGTGGGATGCCTGAGCTGCAAGTGACTCCCAACCAGATGGTCCTGGCTGTATACGGATCGGCTGTCTCCCGCGTTGTTGCCAGGGATGGGCTGCTGACTGCACGATCCGATGGAAGTTGGTCGGTACTCCGGAACTTCCCTGCAGCAGCCGGGAGGTTTTGTGCACCACTGTCCCACGTGGCCCCTGATACTCACGCCAGGGTAAGCGTTTCTTCCCTTGAAATTTCCCATCTGAACACCCTCATAGGGGGGTGAGGACGACATCGATGCCTTGCTGGCCAAGTTCAAGCTTGAGGATGCTGCAGCCACAGCCATTCGTGTGGAGCCGGGCGTGCGCCCATCTCCACGCGTCTATAGCACCTTCAACCTCCTACCCAGCCAGGTTTGAGGTGTTGAGCGGAGAGGCTTGAATGGGACGGCACAGCCAGGGGCATGTTTGGTCATTCCTCGACCGTGCCCCCCAGCAGCCGTCAGCAACCCCCGCCGTCACCCTGGCCCCAGCAGAAAGAGAATGAGCTGATCCTGTTTGGTGGGGAGTGGTACGACAGCGAGAAGGACAAGACCCATGTGTACGCCGACCTCTTCGTGCTGGATGTGGAAAAGGTGGCCTGGCGTCGCATCGTGTCGCCCAAGGGCCCCCTTCCTCGCAGCTCCCACCAGAGCGTGATGACCAAGTACCACATGTACGTGTTTGGCGGGGAGTTCACCAGCCTCAACCAAGAGAAGTTCCGCCACTACAAGTGGGTGCACTGGGGAGGATGGCGGGATTTGGGAGGGGGGAGGGTCATGGTGGGGTTCATTGAGCTTAGCAGCTGGGGTGTGCTTGGGGGTAGGATTGTCATTTTGTCCAAGGGGAACACCGACTAGCTCACACCAGGGCATATACTCTCTGTTTGGGTTCTGGAATGGTCCATCCAAGTCAGTGCCAGACACACAGCTCTGCCAGCTGTTGAGGGCATTGTATTTTGGGCTCTCAACCTAGCTTGTAACTCCGTATACAGTAGCCAATGTTTCATGCCTCATCGCACAGCCACCGACCCACCCCCTACCACCTGCCTGCCACGATCGCAGCGATCTCTGGCGCCTCAACCTGGCCGACTGGTCCTGGGAGCAGCTGCCCGGCAGGGGCGGCCCCAGCCCCCGGAGCGGGCACCGCATGGTGCTGCAGCGGAACCGCCTGCTGCTCTTTGGCGGGTTCTGGGACGCGGGGAAGGAGCCCAAGTATTACAACGACCTCTGGGCCTTCCACCTCACCGACCTGCAGTGGGAGTGCCTGGGTCCCACCACGCAGACCGGCTCCAGCTGGCCCAGCCCGCGCGGGGGCTGCCAGCTGGCAGTCCACGGCGAGCTCCTTTTCGTCTTCGGCGGCTACTCGGTCCTCCCCCCTCCTGGTGTGTGTTGTTGATGCAAGGTTGGCAT
The DNA here is from genome assembly GCF_000733215.1 of Auxenochlorella protothecoides. Classification (NCBI taxonomy): domain Eukaryota; kingdom Viridiplantae; phylum Chlorophyta; class Trebouxiophyceae; order Chlorellales; family Chlorellaceae; genus Auxenochlorella; species Auxenochlorella protothecoides. The sequence continues at coordinate 162,093 of NW_011934146.1, forward strand.
GGGCATGATGAACATATCCCTTTGGGAGGAAGGTGCGTATGAGCATCACTCAACGACTCTGCTGTCCCAGGATTGCTCTGTGTCTGGTGCTGCTCCAACACCTGCACTCCAACCTCCGCGTGGCTGTGACGCAAGTGCCTGCTCGGGGACCCCTCTCGCTGGAAACCAGGCCTCATCAATAATCTCCCCCCTCCCCCCCTCCTTCCATCCATGCACCAGACAAGGACCCCGCCGCCAAGGCCGCCAAGCGCAAGTCGGCCGGTGACGACGACGACGAGGGTGGAAAGGGCGTCGTGCATGACGACGTGTGGTGCTACGACACCAAGTCCGGCGCCTGGGAGCGCGTGAGGAAGGCGGGCATGGCGCCCAGTGCCCGCACCGGCTTCGGCATGGCGCGGCACGGCCGCCGCGCCGTCTACTTCGGCGGAGTGGTGGACCAGGCCGGCGGCCGCGACCGCGTCTACTCCGAGCTCTTCAATGAGGCCTACCAGTTTGATCTGGAGACGCGGCGCTGGTTCCCCCTGGCCGTCCGCGCGCCGCGCGGGAAGAGGGCGGGCGCGGCTGCCGGCGGCGCCGACGGCGCGCCCGCCCTCGCGGACGGGAGCGCTCTCCAGGTCACGCCGGCGCAGCGGGCGCGGTTGGAGGCGGCGGCCACGTGCATCCAGGCCAGCTTCCGCGGATATGCAGTGCGCAAGGCCTACACCGCCTACAAGCTGGGCGGCGCGGTGTCGGAGCTGCTCTACTCCCCCGCGCTCTATGGCGTGGACGTCGGCGCGTCGGCCGACACGGTGAAGCCGCGCGCGCGGGCCGCCCCCCTCATGGCCGTGGCTCGCAACACGCTCTGGCTCCTGGGCGGCATGGTGGAGGTCAGGGCGCAACCCTGGGCAGGGGGGGATGGGGGAGCCGCGCCTATGTAGAGGGGCTTGGGGCTAGGGGGCTGGGGGCTGGGGGCGGGGCCGTGACATCATGCATGTGTCGCGACAGGGGAGTCCTATCCATGGCATGTGCTCGCCATGCGACTCTGACATGGCATCAATGCGTATGCTGCTCATCCTCGTTACCATGAGTCACACACCACAATCCACCACCCATCACAAACAGGTGGCGCACACGGATGTGGTGCTGGACGACGTGTGGAGCCTGGACCTCTCCAAGCTGGACGGGTGGACGTGCGTGCAGGAGAACACGGGCGGGGAGGAGCTGAAGGACCTCAGCGACTGGGAGTCCGACGAGGAGGACAGCGACTCGGAGGCGGAGTGACCGGGGCCAGTGCGGTGCTCGAGCCGGTGGGGGCAGAAGCAGTCCCACTCGCATCGCCAGGCAGTCTTGTCACTCAGCGCTGTGTTGTAACATTGACGAGGCTCACTCCTCCTCGGCATCACATGACTCGAAAAGAAAGGGGGCACATGCAGGACAAGCGCAGCAAGGGCACACACAGCACGCTCTGGGGGGTGCAGCTCCACTTCCGACAGGCCTGTGCCATACAGGGCTGCTTGGGAAGCCGCACAGGGGGCATGCCCTGGCTACCTGATGCCGGGGGCGCGCGCATGGGCAGCGGCTCTCCGGTCGGTAACGAGGTGGAAGGGGTCCTGGGCTGTGGGCAGCCGAGGGGCCACTATGGGCACCCCCCGTTGCTTCGACTCCTCTGAGAATATACTCTTGCTGCAGGTGTGAGGGGGGTGGGTGGGTAGCCGGGGCTGAGGAGGAGTGAGAGACTGCCGCGCGAGTTCCACAGCATCCCAGGAGCGGGAGCAGAACAGCCCTCCAGCACGGCCCCCATCACCGACTTCCCAGCCCATTGGACCCTCGATCGGCCCCCTTTCCAGCCCAGCTCACTCCAGCTGGCGAGCGCGGAAGGGGGGCATCGCCGCCATCTCCTCCGCCTCCACCTCCTCCCTGGGCTTGAAGCGCGGCGGCCGAGCCCGTTTCCGCGTGGCCAGGGCTGGCGAGCGCGGCAGGGTCAGGCCACTCCCCGCGCCGGTCTCGGCGCCTTCGTTCCGCGGCCGCTTCGCGGGCCCAGCCCTTCCTCCTGCTCTTGTGCGCGCCGCTGCATGGGATGATCGGGCCGGCTGCCGCCCCTCGAACTCTGCGATGCGCTCTGCTCTCGACCTCCATGGTGAGGCGGGGGGGGGCTCCTGCTGGGAATCAGGGGGAAGCGCAGGGTTTTATAAGATGGGAGGTAGGGGCCGGGCGGGGGTTGATGTGGACGGAGAGATGCAATGCAACATCCTATTCCTGACCTCCAGGCCAGCCAGCAAGGACACCCCAACAACAGAATGGCTAAAATTTCCGGGACGCACCTCGCTGGCGGCGGAGCGGGTGCGCATGCCATGCACCCGTGCTTTCTTCTGGGCCTGCGACCCGGCCTCGACAGGGGTCCGCGCGGTTTGCGAGGCGGGACCTGCCCGGTGGGAGGGTTGTCCCGTCCGCCTGGGCGCGGGGACCTCGGGCTGCGGCGGCAGAACAACAGCGCGTGCCGCCTTTCCCGTGATGCCGTGCGAGAGCACCGGCGGGTCTGGGCGGCTGGGCTGGGCCCCCGCTCCCTTCTCCGGCGCAGGGGCGGAACCCTGGGGTGGGTCCTGGATCGGCCTGCAGCACAGGGGAAGGGGTCAGGCTGCGTCAAAGGGGGTGCATTTCGCAGGCTTGTAAGCCCTGGAAATAGAACCTGAGGCTCCCTGATCACTCAGCCGCAGGGATGGTCTCACAGAAACCATTCCGAGTACACCCCAGCCTCACCCGTCGTCCAGCAGCAACTCTATGGTCGTATCCTGCTCTTCATCAACCGCTGCGACCGCAGCCGTCGCCGCCTCGACATCCAGCACAGTATTCGTGATGGATGCCAAGGCCGGGCGCTTGCTGCTGGCCTTGCCGGCCGGCTGGCTGGCGAGCTTGTTCTCCGACGACTTTGGTATGGGGTGAGAGGTTGCAAGGGTTTGGGCACCACAATATCGCAGTTTTGCAAAGTTGCGGCTGCGGGAGCTCAACCTCGAGCACTGTACCTGGCTGGCCTTGGGAGTCGTGGTTGGTGCAGGAGGATTGGAGTCCTTTGCAATCCCAGGTGGTGTCCTCAGGCCTGCATACATCGGGATGGGCTCGGACACCCTGCTCATGGAGTGAACATGAGTTAAGCCTGCCCACCTAAATCCTACAGCTCCCCCCGTCTTCCCACCGGCAGTCGCCTTCGTGCTGAACCAGTCATCCGGTCGATCCATGGTGGACTCTGGGCTGCCATTGCCGAAATCGTAGTATCGAGGGGCATCGAATTCGAAGCGCGTGTCTCGCGGCCCGGCCTCGAGACCCGGCTCGCCATCCTGCTTGTCCTCACGCGTCGGCCGTGACACGGGATCAGCCACGTCTGTCATGGAGTTTGTTTTTCTACCAGAATGCGCCCGGCATGCTCGGGAGGTCGGAGGATGAAAGGCCCGGCCGGCCACAGGGACGACGGACTGCGCCTCTTCTCGCGCTGAAGAGTGACAGTCCTTTTTTGTGCCCTGCTGTGCAGTCTAATCCCGGATGCAAATCCTTTCCCCAATGCTGCGCATCTTTTGGCCTCCCATGCAACTTCGTAGCGCCCTCTGAGCCCATCTGTCAATTCGTGCAGGGATAACAAGTTCCGGGGTCTCCCCCGACATGCCACAGAGGCCAGATGATGAGAGGGACGACCACTCTGTTCCGTCCCAGTAAATCGGTAAATCGTCAAGGCTCGGCGAATCTGAGCCTCTGCTTTTGTTGCGTTGTCGAGACCTTTGATTGGGTCAAGAATCCCAACAATTCCGTGTTGCGGTCTAGGGTGAAAATGCTGCGTGTCGCCCTTTTGTTCGGCCTCCTGGCCCTGGGCAGCGCCTTCGATCTTCAGAGCCACCATGTGTTTCTATCTCAGGCCCAGGTGAGGCGGCGATGAGGTTTCCGTGGTGGCTTTAGGAGCGCACGCGTTTCAAACGCCAGCAATCTATGACCCCGCTCCACTCCCGAGCAGACCGACCCGCGCGGTGCGTTCGACTTCTGGACTAGGGAGCTGAACAAAGCGTACGATCGTATCGAGGTGAGGATGAGCCAGCCCGGAATGCAGGGGCCCGCGTCTCGGCCCCTCTCGGCCCGATCAGTCCAGACGAGGGTCGAGACTGACTTCCGGTCCTGCCACCACGATGCAGGAGTACGAGCACCGATTTGCCATTTGGATGGACAATCTGCAGTATGTGATTGAGTATAACGCCGCGCACACCAGCCACTGGGTGAGCGGAGAGTTGGGTGGTGTAGGGTTGTGGTTGCCAGGGTGTGGGGAGCCGGTGGGGCTGGGCAATTCCATGGGCGTCATGGTGGGGTTCTCATGGTGCTCGATACTACAGGCTCACTACTGCCGCGCAGGCACCTATTAAATCATCATCATCGCATCTTGGCTGCTGTATCTCGCATCCGCTGCCCCTGTGGTATTTACAGCCTCTGTCGTGGACTGCGTCGGTCCCATCCTCATCTGCCTCAGCCCCTGCCTTGATACTGCAAACCCCTCCCTCCCCCCCCCCACCCCACCCCCCTCCACACAGCTGGGCATGGGCACCTGGGCCGACCTGACCCAGGACGAGTATCGCGTGCGTGCGCTGGGCTTCAGGCCCGACCTGGCGGCGCAGCGGCCGCGGCACGAGGATGCGCGCCTGTCTGCGACCAACCCCGCCGCGCTGCCGGAGGCGGTGGACTGGCGCAAGCAGGGCGCAGTGTCCGAGGTGAAGAACCAGAAGATGTGCGGGAGCTGCTGGGCGTTTGCCACCACGGGCGCGATCGAGGGCATCTCCGCGATCGTCACGGGCAAGCTGGACTCGCTGTCGGAGCAGCAGCTGGTGGACTGCGACCGCGAGCGCGACCATGGCTGCCACGGCGGCCTCATGGATTTTGCGTACGAGTACGTGATCAGGAACGGGGGCCTGGACACCGAGGCCGACTACGGGTACAGGGCGGCGGAGGGGGTGTGCGATCCGGCGCGCGAGGCTCGCCACGTGGTGACCATCGACGGGTACGAGGACGTGCCGCGTTTCGACGAGGGCGCGCTGCGCGCCGCGGTGGCGCGCCAGCCGGTGGCGGTGGCCATCGAGGCCGACCAGCGCCCCTTCCAGCTCTACGCGGGCGGCGTGTTTGACACGCCCTGCGGCACCGCGCTCGACCACGGCGTGCTGGTGGTCGGCTACGGCTCCGAGAACAACGGCACCGCGGACGTGCCGTTCTGGATCGTGAAGAATTCGTGGGGCGGCGCCTGGGGCGACGCAGGGTACATCCGCCTGCTGCGCGCCGAGATCGCGGCGCCGGCGGGCCCCGGCCAGTGCGGCATCGCCATGCAGGCCAGCTACCCAGTGAAGAAGGGGCCCAACCCGCCCACGCCGCCGCCCACGCCCCCCGCGCCGCCCCCGCCCCCGCCGGGCCCGCCCGCGCCGCAGCCCGTGGTCTGCGACCCCACCACCGCCTGCCCCGCCTCCTCCACCTGCTGCTGCATGCGCGAGTTCTTCGGCTACTGCTTCACCTGGGCCTGCTGCCCTCTGGACGGCGCCATCTGCTGCGACGACCACCAGCACTGCTGCCCCCAGAACCTGCCGGTCTGCGACACGTTGGCGGGGCGCTGCCTGGCCGCCGCGGGCGTGCTAGAGGGGTCCCAGCCCATGATCGACAAGGTGGACGCCACCCGCCACCTGCCAGACACCTCGGGCTGGTGGGAGGCGCTGCGCCCCCGCGCGCATGCCGCTGCCGCCTGAGCGAGCTGGGGCGGATGACGGGGCAGACGCCCCCCCAACCCCTTCCCAGAGGCACCACGCGGCTTCCTTGCCCGTGCACACTCGGCCGACGATCGCGCCATGTACCACCACCGCCTCCTCCCTGTGTCAGAACACCACCGGCCCTGGCTCCCAAGCCGGTCATTCAAGGTTTTTTCCAGGCCTGCCTCTGTACTTTCTCAGTGTGTGTAACCAAAAGACATGTTTCTAAAAATTTTACGCCGGCTGGGATTCCTGCCGTACAGCGGACCGGTCCATTTTGCTGCCACTCCACCCTGCCGATTCGCTGCACCGGGGACCGACCGGGGACAGGTGCCAGAGCGGAGGGGCTGCTGACGCGCGCACCTTGCTGCCCTCATCATGACCCTAACAATGCCAAACCCAGCCTTCCAGCCTCAAACCCTTTCAACATCCAAGCATTCATATACTCTACAATGAATGACAAGATCGCCCTCGTGTTCCTGGCTCTTGCGGTGTCCTGCGCCGGAGCCCAGGCTGCCGTCACCAGCGAAACCCTGGAGGCCATCCCTGCGTCCCAATTCGTGTACACCCCACCAACACCCTCCCCCAATGCACTGTCGGTAGGGGGCGTGTCGCAGCGGCGTACCGCGCGCGAGTGGCCCGCACTCGAGGTGAGTCCACGATCTCGAATGCCCCCGCTCCGGCAATGACCTGGATTGAAACCCCCTCCAACCTGGAGGTTCCCCGACTCTCATGCCGAGGTGCTACAAAATTACCCATCTCAGGGACTTGGTATCTCGCAAACAAGCTTCACACTGGAGCCCTGTGCGGTGCGCAGCCCTCACATCCACCAGAACGCAGCGGGCCTCTTGTACGCCATCAATGGTGCGCCGGGGGAGGGTGCTGCCTTGCATGATCAACCTTCTGTGTGCCCTGATGGCACCTGGATACGCATAATTCTGGCACCCCCCCCCTAAATGTCGCCGACTCAAGCCTACCACCAGCCACCCTCCTGCAGCCGAGTCCCTCATGGTTGGGTTCGTCCAGGAGAATGGGACAGCAGTGGAGAACACCATCACCTCAGGCACCTCTGCCGTCTTTCCCCAGGGCCTTGTACACTACCAGTACAACACTGGGTGCAGCCCCGCCACCTATACCATCACCTACAACGATGCGCAGGGCGCCACAGTCAATATTGTGCCGGCGCTCGTCAATCTTCCTCAGGTATGAGTGTTTCATCGTGGGGAGGAGCAGATGTGGAGCCGGCAGGCACATGATCTTGCTGCTGCTTGCCATGGAATGGGGACTGTCCACATGAGGGGGCCTCCCCCAGTTTCACTGTTCCCATGTCCTCACCCTCTGCAATCTGTGTGCAACCGCCCATCAGGCGGTGGTCATGGCGAGCCTGAATATCAGCGAGATGGCGTACGCGGAGCTGGTTCTGGGTGCGCCGACCACCAACTTCATCGCCGAGGCCGATGAGTGCATGGCAAAGTGCATGGTGAAGAGTCAGTCCACCCAGGGACGTCGTCTCCTCGGCGCCCAGCCTGAGATGTGAATTTGGGCCTGAGAATGGGCCAAAGTGATCCCACGCTGCCTGGTCGACCGCTTGTTTTGACTGGATAGCCCCGTACATGATGTTGTTTTCCCGGCGCCCTGCAAAGGTGGTGCTTGTCAGCGCATGCTGTGTGAATCTCATGTCGTCCTGCTTCGTCTCAGACACAATCGCCGTCTGGCACATCGAAGTGAGAAGCACTCGATTGGGCGCAAGGCTGGATGGGGAATTCAGTGGCAGCCGATTGTGCTCCCGGCTTCCGCATTCGTGGTTGCCCCATGCATGGATTGCATGCTGTGCAGCTTAACCACCCCCCCCACTCATACCTCCAGGGAGCGCCCACGAGCTCTCACATCGCCATTTCACAGTTTGTATAGTATACTCGACATATATGATGAGGAGCAAGAGACCTCCAGCGTCCCGAAAGGGCTTACGCTAGTCGTTCACCTAGTCAACATGTTGGTCGGCACGCTCTGCCTAGCTTTGGTGCTGGCTCGGATGGGGCCGCTTGCGATGGTACAAGCCTCATCAGAGCTAGGTATAAACGTTCGATACGTTGATGACGAGTCTGGGAGGGTGCATGCATCGAGTTGGCGCCACGCTCCTCGCTCCACAATTGTTGCGGGTGGGGAGCATGGGTTGGCTTGGCAAGCCAGGTCCACTTCTTGCTGTGACCGGCAGCAATACCTGGAAGACAATGATTCCTGTTTATTTCATGAGCATACCGTTGTTAGGACACTTCTGTCTCTTGAATTTTTTCGCTGGAGTTGCCAGTGGCTGGTGTCCCATATGATGCATGGAACCGCCCCGCCTTTCCCGTTGAGCAGACATGATTGACAGTCCAGCCAGCCATAGCTCACCCTGTGTCACCCCATGCAGACTCCATGTCAGACGTCTGGTGCTCCTACGGTTTCCAAAGGTGCAAGGACGGCCCCCGCGCCCGGCTGCTGGACGTGATCATTTCCCAGCCCGTCTTCCCCCGCCAGTCCCCTGTGGAGGCTGCCGCCCAACAGCTGATGGAGGAGCAGCACGGGTCGCAGCGCGCGCTCCTGGAGGAGCGAGTCAAGGAGCTGGTGGAGGAAAGCCTGGCGGCGCGCGGCATCGGCCCGCGCGCGCGCCGGCTCTCACAGACGCTTCCTGGCTGGTACGACATGGGGCCAGGGACGCGCTTCCTGCTGGAGGCCGCCGCGTCGGTTGGGCTCGAGGGTGACGACGGCTCTGGGACCCTGGGAGCAGTGACCCCTGCAGCAGGAGCACAGCCTGCTGAGGTGGGCCTGGCAGCAGCTGGGGCCCAGCCTGACGCTGCGGACGAGGGGAGGGAGGCGGGAAGCCTTGACCCGGAGCCGTCGGAGGTCCAAGCCCCTCCCCTGGCCATCCCACCGCCATCGCCAGACCCCCCAGTGCCCCCTGAAGCCCACGCTGACAAGGAGCCGACGGTGGTGATTGATGAGGCGCCCCCGCAGCAGCCCTGGCTGGCCCGGGCCCCCCTCTGGCTCTACGTCCTCATCGGCTCCTCCGGCCTCCTCGTCCTGCTGGTGCATCTGGTCCACTGCACGCTGAGCATGCTGTGCCCGCAGCCCCAGCCCGAGCAGCTGGGGAAGGGGAAGGACGACCCGGAGGCCGGCCACACGGCCCCAGGCGAGCAATTCCTGATCCGGGTTGGGCCCCCCCCGGAGGCGCCTGTCAGCGCCGCGGCGGCGCCACCCCCCGGCCCACAAAAGGGGGTCCTGCAGACCTGGCCGCAGCAGGGCGCCAACCACCCAGGAGCTTGGGGGCAACACCCCCAGGACTTACCCTCGCCATACAGCAGCCCCCCGTCCATGCGCTCTGCTGTGTCACCCACGGGTCTCAGGTGGGAGGTGTGTGGCCTGCCGGATTTGATGTGGGATTGTGCAGGCTCCTGACTTTCTGGGCATCATCGCCCGGGCCTCCTGCTCTCCACCCTGGCGTCCACAATGCCGGCTTCCTCATGTGCACAATCCCCGCCTCTACCGCACCCAGCTGTCGCCCCCCTGCCCTCCCGTCGACCTCCTCCCCTCACAACACACACACATCCTCACCGCAGGCTGGCGATGCCCTCCATCCCCACGGTAGACATCTCTGTGCGCCGGAGGGACCTGAGCGCCATGGGGTGGGCCATCAACCCCTCAGCCTCCGACTCCGCCGCCTTTCACAACCCCACCTTCCAGGCGGGCAGCAGCCTCTTCGACGGTGGGTTGTGGTGAGGGCTGGGGAGGGGAAACTTTGGTGTCGCTGCGTGGCAATACAGGGTGACAGTCTAACCCAGCGACAAGCCTTAGGGAGGCATCTTCCTCGACCACACCCGCCGCCGTTTCACCCTTCTTGCGTGACCCTCAAAACCGCGCAGAGGCGTCCTTGGGGTCGGGCGACAGCCCCGGCGCCGGGGTGTTCTCGGAGGACAGCAGCCCCGCAGCCTCGCCGCTGCGCAAGGCCTCGCACGACTTTGCCCTGGGCACGACGGTGTCGCGCGCCGACAGCGGCGCGCCCGCCTCCCCTGCAAGCCAGGAAAGCGTTGCCACGCTGCACCCCGCGGCCTCCATCCAGCCGCACGAGGTGGCGGCCGCGCACGCCGTGCTGGCGGCCGACGGCGAGGCCTGGCCGCGCCCTGGCTCACCGCCAGCGCCCGATCCGGCAGGGGCTGCAGGAGTGGGGGGCGAGGCTGAGACGCTGGGGCAGGGTGGAGCAAGTGAGGATGTGGCCGAGCCGGTGGGGGCTGTGCCCGGGATGCCTGGCTCTACGCCGCCAGCCTCACCGTCGCGCCCGGCGCCCCCGCCGCCGCCCCGCCCCGGCGCGCCGACGGAGCTGCTGAGCGCCGAGCGGCTGGCGGCCGAGGTTCGCGTGCTCTCCCTGCTGGGCTCCGGCAGCACCGGCAGCGTCTACGCCGGCACCTGGCGCGGCGCGCCAGTGGCGGTCAAGCGCATCCACCCCGCGCTGGCGGCCGCCCCCGGCGCGGCGCGCGCGCTGGCCCGCGAGGTGGGCGTGCTGTCCGGCCTGGCGCCCCACCCCTGCATCGTGCCCAACCTGGCGGCCTGCCTCGCCCCCGGGCACCTGTGCCTGGTCCAGGAGCTGGCGGCGGGGGGCTCGCTGCACGCCAAGCTGCACGACCAGGGTCGCCGCCCGCAGTACGGCCTGCTGCTGGCGCTGGCCGCTGACCTGGCGCGGGGCATGGCGCACTGCCACGCCGCGCGCCCGCCGGTGGTCCACCGCGACCTCAAGTCCCACAACGTGCTGCTGGCGGGGGAAGGAGACGGTGCCGGGGGTGGTGGCGCGATCGGACCCGCGACCTCCTCCCCCACCCCGGCGGCGCGCATCGCCGACTTTGGCCTGGCGCGCGCGCTGCCGCGCGACGCGGCGTGCGGCGCCGACGCCGCCGACGCCGCCCCGGAGCCGGGGCTGGGCACGGCGGCGTACATGGCGCCCGAGGCCTTTTCCGGCGGCCCCGTCGCCGCGCCGGCCGACGTCTGGGCCTGGGCGCTGGTGGTGCACGAGATGCTGGGAGGGCGGCAGCCCTGGGCGGAGCTGGGGCACGTCATGCAGGTGGTGGTGGCGGTGGGCGTGGAGCGGCGCCGCCCAGCCATGCCCCTGGGCACGCCGCCCGCACTGGCCAAGCTGCTGCGCGAGTGCTGGCGCCACGAGCCCGCGCTGAGGCCCACCAGCACCCAGGTGCTGGAGCGCGTCGAGGCCCTGCGCGTGCGCGGCGGCGGCGCCCCGGCCGCGCGCGGCGCGGCGTCGACGCCGGCGGGGCAGAAGCCGGCCGCGCTGGCCTGGGCGCCGCAGGTGGCGCGCAAGGCCGGCCTCGCGCCAGCGGCGCAGGGGCGGGAGCGCGGCGGCGTCGGACGCAGCGCCTCGCTCGGCGCCGGGGTCGGCGGGCGTGGCCCCTCGCCCGGCGCCCGCGCCGGGCTGCGATGACGTGGCGCTTGGAGTGTACCTGGACGGTGATGTGCACGCCACGGGGGGACCACAGGAGTAGCTCAGAAACGCGTGTTGCGGCGCCCTGGCGGGACCCCCTTGTGATGCCTGCACCTGACACTCCAAGCCCATCACCGGCGCCACATTTGATTTTGCAGGGGCGGCTGCCCGCGTTCTTGACCTCTGCTTGGCATGTGATACCCGCTACTGCTCCCCGTACTGAGGGGAAGCATGTCTCCCCGCTCTCCAGTCTCATTGTGCTGTTGACATTGGAATGCAGCAGGGGAAAGGGCGACGCGGGCGTGGTATCATTGCGCCCGGTGGGGGATGTAATGGGGGGGGGCAATCCCCCCCCAACTGCAAGGGACCCTGTCGCGGCCCCTGCACCACCACCAGGCAACTCCGGGAAAAAGGACGGTAGTGTGGGAGCACGGCCGTGAAGCAGCAGCTTCCAGTCGCGACCAGAGCGACGGCTTCTGGCGATGTCCACTAGCCAAAGGTGATGTTGGTGTGCCCGCCGGGCGGGGCCAGCACCCTAGAGGATGACCGACCGGTCAGGAAGTTGCCCACGTTCTGGCCCTCGGGCCGAACGTAGTTGTTCTTGACGTGGCCGGAGACATCCTCGGACCCGAAACCGGCCTGCGAGTGACCCGGGGCGTTCTCCTTGTATTCACCCTGGGGGGTTAGGTTTGGTCGGCATGGGCACAACACGCGGCAGGCTGGGTGGGGACGGTGCATGCGGCGTAACCCAACTGGTGATGGATGAAAGTGTGGCAGTGTGGATATTCGAGCCCAGAGTCCCATGGGGCTGGGAATGGACGAGAATGCAGAGCAACCCCCTCAATCAAGGCCTCTCCCATCTAGTCACCTCGGCTTCAGCGCCATCCGCGTGGGTCGGCGCGAGATTTCCGACCGCAGACGGCAGGAGGTCGCCCGTGAAATCCGACACGATAGTCCTAATGATTGGGAGGGAGGAATGGATGGTTCAGCCGGCCTGGCGTGCGCACACATGCTGCTGGTACCCCAGTCTCGTCGGGTCCGTCGCCTCAATCCTGGGCGTGGGCTTACAGCGAGGTGATCCAGGCGTCACCATCTGAAACAAGACTCACATGTCGCCTGTGGACAACATGTGCTCCTGTAGGCGGTCCATCAAGGACTCGCGGCTGCCGGCAGGGGTGAGGCCCCGAGCCCGGCACTGGTTACGGAGGTCCTTGAGGAGGAGTGGCCGGAGAACGGCATTGACCTCGATCGCGGATGGTGCCATTGTGGAGGCTGTTGGGTCGGGGGTGTGCGTGAGTGACCGCGATTTGGGAAGATGACCAAAGTCAGCCGCACATCCGAATTTGAAGACCTCGAACGAAAGCTGTTGCTGTCGGTACACAGCGCGCGCAGCAGGAGCAGGGGAGGTTCTGATCCGACCGACCCGCCTTTTGCTGCTGTGGTGCTGCAAGCCACAGGCTCAGCTGACTTCAAGTCTACAGTATCTAATTTGCGACACACGTCACGCTAATGGTAGCTAAAGCAAGGCGACGGAGCCAGGCGTCGCCCAGCATCCGCCCTTCGACAGAAGACTTTAGTGAACGAGCCCCAGCCCAGCCAAACAGGGGCATCATTTACGCGCAAACTCCAGGCCCTTGTTGATGCTGGATGCGAGCTCCTCCTGCATGGCCGCGAATCCGGCCTGCTCCAGGGGGCTGAGGCGCGGCAAGGGGGGGATGCGGGCGATGCCGCCGGGCCCCAGCTCCACCGGCGACGCGAAGAAGGGCGAGGATGTCAAGTTAGAGGCCACGTACGCGCACTCCACGACCCCCCGCTCCCCGGCCTTGGCTCGCAGGCACGACGTGGCAAACTCGGCGGCAGCATACGCCATGGAGAGCGTGGCGCTGCCTGCGCCAGCCTGCGATTTTGTAACGGGAGGAGGAGGAGGGGGATGGCATTGGAATCTTTGCCACCAGGCCGCTGTGATGAGACCACCCTTCGGTCTCCCGACCCCAGCGACCCCTGTGCCCAGACACCAGACATGCCTTGGCCTTGACGACCTCTGTGCCGGCGTCCTGGATGCGTGCCATCAGCGCCTTTGCTTCGGCCTCTGACAGCCTGGGCTGGGGCACGGCGGCGGAGAGGAGGGGCAGGATGGTGACCCCGGCATGCCCCCCAATCACGGGCACGGTGACGGCCTCCGGCGCGGCGCCCGTGGCCTCGGCGACAAAGGCCCGGGCGCGGACGACGTCCAGCGTGGTCACGCCGAAGAGGCGGGCGGGGTCGTAGACCCCGGCGGCCTTCAGCACCTCGGCCGCGATGGGCACGGTGGAGTTCACGGGGTTGGAGATGATGGCCAGCCAGGCGGCGGGGCAGTACCGCGCCACGCCCGCCACCAGCGTCCTCACGATGCCGGCGTTGATGTTGAACAGGTCATCGCGCGTCATGCCGGGCTTGCGCGGCACGCCGGCGGGGACCACCACCAGGTCCGCGCCGAACAGCGCCGTGCCCAGCGCCTCGGCGCCGGAGTGCGCGGTCACACGGGCGCCGGTGGCGATGTGGGACAGGTCCGCGGCCACGCCGGCTGTGTTGGCAACGTCGTACAGCCTCAGCTCCTTGATGTAGGCAGACCTGGAGGGTTGAGGGGGGTGGAACGAAGGGAGACTGATTTGGGGATGAAGTCAAAGACTTCCAAGTCGACATGCTGAGACAAGGCAGGTGAAGCACAAATCTTCGCTGTCACTCATCATCGGCCCCACGCACTGCTTGAGGAGGAGGGCAAGGGGCTGGCCGATGCCGCCAGCGGCGCCGAGCAGGGCTACATTGAACTTGCCAGAACCGCTGGCGCTGGTGGCCTCAGGGTGCACGCTCCCGGCCAAACCCTGGCGACGGGAAGGAGGAGCGGACGGGAGCTGGCAACATGGTGACTGAGTAATAGCGCGGATGAAGCCATGGCTCCAGGTAGAATTCATCCCACCCCTCTGCTCGTCCCAACCTGCGTGTCGTGGACAAAGTGGGCAGAGAGACGAGAAACGCGGTCCATGCTGCTGGGATCCTGGATCAGTCGACCGCTTTACACTCTAGTCGAAATTAGCTTGAATTGTAAATAATCGATAACTTACCCCGACGGCATGCACGAGCAGTGGCAACGGGTATCAAGTCGGGTTTTGTTCGCTCCTTGCAAAAACGGAATGGAGTGTCGAGTCAGCATCTCGGCACTCGAAACATGCTCGGCAACTCGGGCCCCTGACTGGCGGGAGCTGTGGATCAGCATCGCCTCCACGATGAGGATACTGAGAGGACAAACTGCCCTTGGTCCTCCAGCACATTCGACTTCCCCGATGTGAGATCGTTTGGACGCACACTCAGGTGACGCCCAGAGGCCAACAACACCGTCACCACATGGTGCATCTTTAATGTCAGCACTGGCGCCTACTCATAGCGATGTGCGCGTCAGACTTAGTCCCTCAGTTGGGGCTATTGCAAGCAGAACTCTGAGGTATGCTTCAGGCTGCATGTGTTCGTTTAAAGAATACCTGCCATGGCAACCGTGCCCATTCCCCTCATTTTATCCCTCCTCCCTTGCAAATGGACAGGCACAGACCCTCTCGATCCGCATGCAGCAGGATTCTATGCCAGCAGCGCCCCCCCAGAAGGCTGGTGCCATACATTTTGACCCTTCCCCGTCGGGCTGAGCTGTATCTGAAGTCCAGCTGGCCTCTGCGGATCTTATGGACCGGTTCCAGTGCCGGCCTGGGGTGTGTCGGGGCAGATCGGGAGCGCTGTTGTCTTCCTGGGCACCCAGGAGAGGGGAGCACTGGGCAGCTTTCCTGTCCCGCTTGTTTGTGCCGGGATCTCTTTTCTAGCCAACAGGAGCTTGCAATGCTGGGAATTACCTCACGACGCTGCGTTTTCTCTTGCAAAATTGCGCCACACACCACCTCCCAGAGCCCACCGCTGCCGCAGGTATTACGCGGGCAACATCGTGACGCTGACGTTTGGCGCGCTTTCCATCAACGATGTCCTGGCGGCGGTGGTCACGCTGCTCTTCTACGAGGCGGTCAGCGCCGCCTTCTATCGCTCCCCCACCAGGCCCCTGCGCCTGTGGATGGCCAACTTCTTTAAGGCCGGGCTCACCGCCGCCCTGCTTGCCGACGCCGTGAAGCTGGGAGGGTGATGGGAGGGCACTCCTGCGCTGCTGAGTGGGATGCATCAAGGACTGGAATCAGCGGTCACATCTGGAGGCTCGGGGAGCAGGATGGGTACTCAAGCTCAGTCAGGAGGCAGCCCGGCCCTCAGTGGAGAAACAGTCGAGACCCGTGCTGCTATCCTCTAAGCTTGCAGTTCACCAAAACATCAGCTGGTGATGCTTGTAACAAGATAGTATTGCCTGTGCAGGTCGATGCTTCCCCAGTATTACAATGAAGCCTGTGCTGTCCAATATTGTTACACATAGTAATTGACGAGACACTTTGGCCTCGATCAAAAGTACTTGGCCTGCGTCGGGCATGGGAAGGTTATTAGCTCTGCGTTTCGGAGCTCTTTCAAGTTCAACCACTGCAGAAGCGTCATAACACTAGCGCATTCCCAGCCCTCCCACTCACCATCTGCACCTCCTTGCGAGCAAGGCCAGCCTTGGCATAGAACGCAGCATTGCTTTCTGCACAGTCCAGGATGACCTTGTAGCAGCCTGCCTCCTCTGCCAGATCTACCAGCCGCTGTATCAACCTGCAGCAGGTGCAAGGCCAGTCCACTGAGTTGACAGTGTTGCCAATTGTTCCAACCAACAGCATCCTCGGTTACCCTTGTGCACTCTCAAATGCAAACCTGGTCCAACTCCAGACAGCCACCTCTGCACCCTGGCGTACACCGTCACGAGGCGCAATCTCTGCCTACCTCAGGCCCAGCCCATATCCACGGCAGCTGTTGTCAACCACTACGTCCTCGATGTGACCGCACTTGCCGCTGCTCCGCAGGAACTTTAGCTCGATGAGGAGTGTTGCGGTGGCCACTATTCTTTCGGTGGTTGTGTCTGCACATGCGGGCAGAGGATGTGACACAAAGTCAACACCCTTGGTCACCGTCCTGTTGGTTATATTTGTACAGGATCTGATGCTGGCAAGATGCAGGGCCCTGGATCTCAGCTCACCCTCAATGACCATGATCTTGTACACATCTTGTTGACTGGACAGGACCTGGAAGCGCTCTGCTACCGCAATGGGATGTATGTGAGAATAATTGAGGGCGAAACATCTCCAAGGAAGTCATGCACAACCCTTGCCTGCTCGACTCGGGCACGTTGCCCCACCTTGCCAGGCTGCCTCGTCGACATTCCCAACCTGGCTCAGCTGCGCCAGCACCTCGACATGACCTGCAGACAGGCATACGCGTAATTGTTGATACATTCTGCACATTCCGTGCATGCGCCTCCAGGAAGGGCAGATCATACCATTGGCCAGTGCGCCACTCTCTGGACCCCACCCTTCCGGAAGTCGCCGGCCTGAAGAGATCGAAGGCGAAAGCGGTCTCCAGAGGTGCTGGCCATGCTTGAATTTGCTGTCTATCTCTAAGATTGAGAGGTCGCCATTGTCGACTGGGAATGGTGCTGTGCGAAAATAAAGTCCAGGGCCACCATGCGGCAATTTCGTGCCCGGGGTCCCCTCCTTGATATTGGGGCCTCAGGCAGGTGCACAACAATGTACAGTAGCCATTGCCTCGGCCATGACCAAACGAGAGAATGCATCAATGACGCGGTTCGCAATGCGCAGGACGGCATGCATCTGAGAGGCCGGCCTCCACCGCGTCTCATTCGTTTGCACCGCTGGGGGGTCCTCTCCCCCCCACCCAACTTCCAGACCACCTGCCCACGCCGCGTCATCGGTAGAGGATGCCCGTGATGTAGCCGGTGACCACGCCGACCACCGCGCCCACCGCAACCTGCAGCGGCGTGTGGCCCAGCTGGTCCTTCAGCTGCTCCACGTTGCTGGCCACGGGGTGGTCGGGCGGCAGCTCCATGATGATCATGTTGAGCACGCTGGCCTGCTTGCCGGCGTGCAGTCGCACCCCCGTCGCATCGTACATGACCTGGAGGGAAGATGAAGAGGAGGGACTCGGGGTGGGGAGAGTGAATTGAGCAGGGTGTGCGATGGTGGAGGAAGGCTGCTTGCATTCCACCACAGCATGCGAGGCCAGGCCCTGCAAGGGCCCCAGACCATGGCTGGCCCGCCCAGTGACACAGCGATGCCAGCCCATGACTCCCTTCCCCTGAGCAACAGCTCACCACGAGGGAGAAGACGACGCACATCGCAAAGTACGAGCTGGATGTGCCTTGTAGGACGCCCACGGCCGACGTAAGGCCCATGACCTGGGGTCCGAACGATGAAAGGGGATGAGTCATGGGGTTCTGTGATTGCCCCCAGCAGAGGGCGGCGTCAACGCCAGGAGGCAGCCACTCGAGGCCCATGCATTGCGGTACCCAGAAGCCCTGGGCAAAGCGCAGGCACCGCACAGGCATGCACCATGTCCAGGAACACTCCACACGTACACAGGAGGTGTGCGAGGAGGGCATGCCGCCTGAGCCCCAGAGCCGTTCCAGCTCCCACTTCCGCTCAGAGTAGTAGTGCGTGAACATCTTGGCGGCCTGGGCAAAGAAGAAGCCGAGGAACGCCGCCACAAATGCTCTGCCAGTAGAGGGGGCAGTGACGGGGAAAACCCATTGGCTTATCTGGATTGGGAGCTGACAGGGTACACACCAGACCAACAGGGCACAGACGGGTCAAGGATGGCCTGCCGCAGCCTACCACCCAGCCAGCCAGCCACAGTCGACAGGTACTGAAGCGCGAACCCTCTCCACGCCCCCTCGCTCACCCGTTGAAGAATACTCCCATCAGACCAACGTGTTCTGTTACCAGACTCTCGGCATCTGGTGCCTCTTCCAGCCATCGCATGGCGCTCGCTCACAGGGGAGCGGTGCCCCCTTTGGCCTCGGTCCAACTTCACCCAGTTATATATGAGTTGCGGCTATGACACCCTGGTCCGACCACGACTACTTGTTGATTCAGAACCAAAGATGTTTGTTCTGTATTCTGAGGGAAGTGAAGGGCCAAGGAGGGTCTCACCGAGGCATACTCTATCAAAACGCCTGCCGTACGCTGTTCTGCCTGAAGTAGGCTAGGGCCTGCGTATACCGATCAAAAATTCACAAAACCTGGCGTGCACATTGTGTGGTATGCCCTTGACCCCTTCAGCATGGAGGAGCAGGCGAGAATGTGGATCGATCTCGCGCAACTGCCCCCCGCTCCTGTGCCGTGTTGCAAAACAGCCTGGCGGGAGCTGGGGATGGCACCCAAGCGAGAACATTTAAGCCATCGGCATGGCTGCGCTGCCATCCCAAACCGCAATGCAAAGAGCGCGGTAGTTTTTCTCCAGACTCGGTTCCTAGACCTCAGTGGGCGAGGAGGAGTTGGACGGGGCTTCGTCCGCCATGTACATAGAGAACTGGGAGAGTTTCTATCAGCAAGCGGAAGCGCTGTACACAGCCAATCCCCTGCTCACTCGATACAGCATCAAGTATAGGCATTGCGATGGAAAGCTCTCCGTCAAGGTCACCGACAACACGACGGTGAGCGCGGTCTTGCGGGGCTTGGTGGGTGGTGTTGCAGGTGGGCAGGCCACCGCGTCTTGCCGGTATCAGCATCCCTCTCTCATCGATCTCACCCTGCCACCCACTCCAGTGTCTGCAATACAAGACGGATCAGCAGGCTGATCTGAAGAAGGTGGACAAGTTGAACGCCCTGTTCTTCGCCCTCATGGCCACCGGCCAGGCGCCCCAAGGTAGTTGTAGTTTCACGGATGATCGCGTGTACTGTCCATGAATGGAGCTGCTCGATGGTGGGCCTGGGGGACCCCACAGTGATCCCCCCCCAAACTCCATCTTGCCGCAGAGGAGGCGGGGCGGACAGCCCCGGTCAGGAGTGCGGGCGCATCCCGTCGAAAAGGCTGACCCCATGCAGCGTCTGTGCATAGCTTGTTCACCGTTTACCCTTCCCCGCTCCCCTGCTCCTTCTTCTGCTGCAACGTGCACATCTTCAGTACAGTGGAGGGAGCAGGGTCTGCGCAACGCTGCAGGTCTGCAGGCCGTGGGCCAGGAGCCATGGGCCTCCAGAGGCCCATGGCTTCACACACCCAGGCCGCCGTCGGGCGGGCGCAGCACCCGCAGCCTGACCAGGAAGGCGTGGAGGGAGCGGAGGGCCTGCATGTCGCGCGCATCGTACTCCACCGGCGCCGGGCCGTTGACCCCTCCGGGCCGCAGGCGGCGCAGCAGGCCGGCCCACCCCAGCGCCGGCCGCTCCACAGCTTCCACGGCGCCCTCTGGCCCATCCCACAGGAACTGGAAAGCGGCGCGCAGGTCGGCGGGGCCTGCGCGCACCGGCGCGTCAAAGTGCGCGGGGATGACGCGCCGGAAGTCCCACTCGCCGCACATGGCGCCCACCCAGTCCCGCGCGGCGGCGGAGATGGCGGGGAAGACCAGCACCCGCAGCACCGGCCCCACGATCAGGCGCTCCGCCAGGGCGCCGAAGCTAGCCCGCGGGTCGCGCAGGTCCCCCGGCCGGAAGTAGAGCACCAGCAGGACGGCGCGGCGCCAGCCCAGCTGCGCCGCCGCGGGGGTCAGCTCCCGCGGCCGCAGCGGGACGTCGGGCAGCGGCTCCGCCGCGCGCTGGGGGCCCACCAGCGTCCTCACGTAGAAGTTGGAGCTGGCCTGGAACAACAGCTCGGAGCTGCTCACCGTCTGGGGGGGAAGGGGGGGGGGGTGGGCTGGAGGAGGCAAGACAAGTTTCTGGAGTTGGGCGAGAGGTGAGGCGTCACGTGCCACCAGGCAGGCAGGCAGGCGGGGCCCGGGGCCACCGCAGGTGCAGGGGCTGCACAGTCGCCACCACCCTCTCCTCACATCCTCCGACACATGACCCACCGCCGGCGGCTGAGCGGGGATGGAAACCACTGCGTCGGTGACCAGCAGGGTCCGGGTTGGCTTGTGGAAAAAGGACACCTCGACGTACGGCGCGGCCCCCAGGCTCGCCTGCAGCACCTTTTGCTGTATCTCGCCTGCCCACGGCACATCTGCAGGCTTGGGGGGGTGGGCAAGAGGGGTGAGGGGCAGAGCTAGGGGTGGTGACGTTGGAGCAAGGAGACATTCCTGCTTCTGCCTTTGAGGTGGGCAGTTTGCAAGGGCCCAACAAGCAGTCCAAACCCCTTCAGGCCGTGCGCGCCTGGGTCATCGGTGGTGAGGATTCCAGAGGGAAAGATGCCCAAGGCTTGCAGGGGGAGGTTCAGGGGGAAGCTCCAGGTCCTGCATGCGATGATCAACACAGGCTGCTGAATGACGGGAGGGAGAGGTGTCAGTCAACAGGACCAGCTCGCGCTGTGCTCCACTGGACTCACCTGGGCGGGACGTACACCTTGGCCCGAGGGAACTTCCTGCTGAAAGGGCCCACGAAAACCTTGTGCTCATAGGCGTATGTCGTCAGCACGATGTATCCCACTGGGAAGCCCAACTCCTGTCATGCGATGGAGAAACATTAGAGTGAGGGGCCTGGCAGCCAGACAGGGGGGCTCAACACAGTGCCTGGATCTTCCTGCCTCTCACCCTCATCAGCCGGATGCACTCGGCGGTGGGTGCAATGGGCGCATGAACCCAGAGCACGCCAGACAGCAGCTTGATCACAGTCATCCTGATGTTTGTGGAGGTGCGGAACCCCGCAAACGTCTGGGCCTGCTCAAAAGTCCACATGACCCCTGGTGTCACCTGGACGTGTTCAGGGTTTGAGTTGTGGGCTCTGGGAGGGACTGCCTGCGCCGGCACAAGCTCTACACCTTCCTTTAGACGCCACAAGCGTCCTAGCACACCTCTCTTCGTATGGTCTTCCGTCGGAGGACTGGGCCCAGTGGGAAGGGAAACCCGATGAAGTTAAAGTACAGCTGATCCCGGAGCTTGGAGCCCCCCTGCTCTTGCTCAGGACCAGTGGCCTTCCTAGTACCGTTCTGCCTGTGGAACAACAATGTGATGGGGAGATAACCATGCTGATGGATGTGATGGTGCGGATTGTGTTGTCATGGTCCATGAGGGCGCGATGCCCACCATGATGCCCCAAACAGCAATACCCTTGGACCTCACCGCAACATGCAAACGTTCAAAACCCCTCCATGCACCTCGTCGTGATTCTATCCTCCTTTTTGCTCCGTGGCACTGCTCTAGTTTGAAGGTTGCGCTGGGGCATGGACTTCAGGGCAACAGTATTGCCAGCACCTGTGGCGGTCGCGGTGCCCACCCGCGAAGGGCAGGCCATGGCACTATGCAGCATCTAGGGTGTTTTAAATACTGCTGCAAGTATTGCAGCAAAACAGTTCTGCCACATTCTGGATCGCCGCAGTCGTGCATGACACGTAACGTGTCCCTCCCGGGATGCGGTGCTGCTGTGGGGGAGTGGCCCACCCGTGCCGACGTCAGCAGGCGCGGTGTGCTGGTGAACATCACGACCTGTACCACAGCTTCAAACTTTTTGCGATCTCCAACGAATTCTCCTCCCGTGATTTGCACCACAAGCGACACCATGGGCTGCATTTGGCCTTACAACTCACTCCCTCGCAGAACTGGGACCACGAGGGCTTCATCACCCTGTGCTCTTCTGGCTGAGTTTGCAGAGCTCGGCCAGGAGGCCCGAGAGCTGCAGCCGTGACCCCACGCCATCCGCAATGCGCATGTGGCAGAACCCGATCTGCTTGATGTACTCCAGCTTGAGGAACTCGTTGATGCCCGCGTAGCCCCGCACCACCCTGAACAGGATGGTGATGATGTCCTGGGCGCTGTACCCGCTGTCGCACAGCGCCTGGCAGGTTTGTTGGGTTGAGGTGGGGTGTGGATGAGTGGGGTGGAGCTGTGTCGCGCTGCTTTGCGCTCAGATGGGGGCGGGGCGTCAGCGTTCCTCGAGCGACACCCTGCAGAGATGGCAGGATCCGGGGCACAGCCACTCACCTCCCTGCCTCGAGGAGACCAGAAAGGCCTGCCCCAGTCACCTCCAACCCCCCCGATTCCACACCCCCAAGCACCTTCATGCCCACGTATGCCTCGTCTATTCGCGCGGCCAGGCAGTGCTGCAGCATGCTCCTCACCAGCACCGGGTGCGGCTGGTCGCAAACCTGCACGGCGTGTGGGCCTGTTGGGTGAACGGGGGCGCAGACACGTGGCGGTCAGGCCCACGCAGGACTCCACCCACAACCCCGCGGCGCTCCCTCGCCCCCTCTCAGAACACGGCCTCGTCGCACGCAGCCCTGCCAGGCCCCAGCAG
Organism: Auxenochlorella protothecoides; assembly: GCF_000733215.1. Classification (NCBI taxonomy): domain Eukaryota; kingdom Viridiplantae; phylum Chlorophyta; class Trebouxiophyceae; order Chlorellales; family Chlorellaceae; genus Auxenochlorella; species Auxenochlorella protothecoides. The sequence continues at coordinate 184,613 of NW_011934146.1, forward strand.
CCTTCCACCTCCCCCGCCCTCCCCCTCCCTCCTCCCTCCCACCCTGAAGACGCCGGCCTGGTCCACCAGGCCCGGCCCCCGCGCGGTGGCCTGCAGCGCGTTGAGCGCGCCGCGCATGTCGCCGTCGGCGACGAACACCACCGCCTCCAGGCCGTCGGGAGTGTGGGCCACCCCCTCTGCCGCAGCCACGTGGAGCAGGCGGGCCAGGACCTCGGCGTCGGCCAGGCGCGCGTAGCGCACCACCGCGCACCGACTCTGGATGGGCTCGATGATCTTGGAGGAGGTGTTGCAAGCCAGCGCGAAGCGCGTGGTGGCGCTGTGCACCTCCATGGTGCGGCGCAGGGCCTGCTGCGCGCCGCCCGTCATCGAGTCGGCCTCGTCCAGCACCACGATCTTGTGGCGGCCGGGGGGCAGGCTCACGCGCTGCTGCGCAAAGTTCTTGATCTTGGTGCGCACCACGTCGATGCCCCTGGTGGTGGCGGGGCGGGGTGTTTTTATTAGTTTTGGGTGGGGGGGGGGAGGGGGGCAGTTGTTCTGGAATGGAGTCGACGGAAGTGGAAGCATTGGTGGATGCAAACTGCAGCACACTGATTACGTCGGGGTCACCCCCTCTTCAAGACATTGGCCGAGGCGCTCAAAGGCAGACAGGCAAGCACTTCCACGCAAGCCTGCTCCCCGTCTCAGAGGTGAGGTGCTCCCGAATTCCTCCTCCATTCAGCACCTATCGTCCGAGGCGTTGAGCTCCAGCACGGCGTCCTTGTAGTGTGGGCCCAGCAGCTCCCGAGCAACACACTGGATGCTCGTGGTCTTGCCGGTGCCAGGTGGACCCTGGCATGAGTGGGTTCAGGGGTCGATGGCGTTGAGAGGAAGGGGGGGCAGCGGAGTGGGGTGGCGTGGCAGGTGTTTGGAACGCAGACCGATGAGCAAAGGATGACGAGATCGCACGACAGAGGCCCGGCGACGACCATCGTCCTGTCCACCTCTCGGCCAGCATTGCTGCTGGAAGACTTTCGAGAGCTGAGACCTCGTATGACACTGCAAAACGTACACCAAAACCTCTCTCCCGTCCAAGTAAACCAGCTCACGGCCAGGATGATGTTGGGCATGTTGCCCTCCTCAGCGATGATCTGCAGGCGGGAGACCGCCTCCACATTCCCGACGATGTCCCGCACGCGGGTGGGGCGATACTTTTCGACCTTCCAAATGGTGGGTGTGGATTGGGCGGACGGTTCGGGTGTTATGCGTGGATCTATGTCGGCAGGCTCCCACACCCAGATGCATGGTCCATCACCAAGACCTTGGCGCCCATGCACGGCTCGACGCACCCATGGTAGCTCAAAAGAGGACTTCGAGGTTGATGGCCCTTGATCTGTATCCATCGCGGTGGGGCCCTCCCCGGCCGACATAGTATTGGCGTTGCTGTGGCTGTGTGCGAAGTGGGGTGGGGGAAACGACAACACAACTCCCTGAAGGGGTGCGGGGCCCGATCGTACTAATGCCAGGCACAGGGCGATAATTGCCAAAGCGATCTGTGGGTGCATGCCATCGTGCGAATCCCAAGTCTCAGGAGCGCGCATTCACAGTTCGCGGGGTTCAAATCAGTGGGTGGCGATCTCACCACAGCACAGCATGCCAGGGCATCGATCACACCCACGCAGGCTTGTTCTCTGGGCGGATCTGCGTCTCACCTGGATGTGCAACCGATATTTTACTATTAAATTGTTTAACATCCGCCCTGTACTCTCCCACTTGTCCCAGGCGTGGCCCGACTCCTCCCGTCTGCACCCCCCTCCGACACCCCTTGGCTTCGGTTTGTGTTCACATTTAGCGCTCTGGAGCCTTGATCGATCGGACATCCCACCTTTAACATCATTGGGACATTATGTACGTGCGTGTCAAGCGCCAGAAGACCACCGTGTTCCTGCAGGTCAACCCCACTGACACCGTGGCCACCCTCAAGTCTGCTATCGGCGATCTCATACAGCAGGTAGGCGACCTGCACACCAGGGGCTGGAAGCGCACCCACATCCTCGACTTACTTCCGCTCTGTACGATGCGCAGGAACCATCCACCCAGCAGCTGTACCGAGGAAGCACGGCCCTGACAGACACCCAGACCCTGGCCGAGCTGGGCGTGCATGACGACGACGAGCTGGGACTGGCGCTGAAGAAAGAAGGTATGTGTGGAGGGATTGTGCGCTGTGGCCGACCCCTCCATGCCACTGCACTGACTGGCACCTGGACTCATGTCACCCTCCCCATTTTCCTGGCCCCAGATGGCACATGGGAGGCACTGGAGATCATGCGGCACGAGGCGCCGTCCGACGGTGTCGCGGAATGATGGTGAAGCCCATGGCTACGCACCTTGGGCTAATGCGCTCAGGGGTCCCAGGGGCTGCCTTCACCCGTGCCCTCCTTCCTCGCCGTGCTCACAGCAGGGCACCTCCTGCCCGGCACCGCTGGCTAGTCTACTGTGCATGTTCCTTGATTATTCAGGCCCAGATGGCCTCTGCGCCCTCTTCTCAACCGCTTAGTACCTCTATCCCTTTAAGCAGCTGCTGCTCAGTACAGCCAGAGTCTGAGCACCAGGACGAGGAGCACGATGCCACCTGTCACGAACCACGGCAGGTATTTTCGGAGCAAGGCCTGGTGGTACAGGTCTTTCGCCTTGACCGCAAACTGCCGGGCATCATTGGACAGCAGGGTGGACATTTCCTGCATCTCTGTGAGGCAGTGACAAGGGGGTGGGTTGAGTGGCTTGAGGGGCGGGGTGGGAAGGGGGGAAGGGCGCTCTTCCTATCTCAAGGTGCAAGGAAAGACCCGGGATGTTGTGGCTTTCCATGTCAGAGTGAGGCACCCCTCAGCCTTGCCGAGACATCATGACCAGAATATGGACAAGAAAGCGACCTGCCTGCCAACAAGCAATCCGCAGTATGCATGTGCACTCTTCGGAGAGTATAAAGTGAAGCAAAGTGCCCAAGCCCAACAAAGCCCAGCTGCAAACAAGACACCCCAGCGCAACTCACTGTCGAGGCGCTCTCCTTGCGCTAGGACGTCATTGATGTTTCGCGTCATGATTTGGTGGACCTCGGCAATGTCCTGATTCAGCTTGGCTATGTTTCGTTGGGTCCTGGTGTCCAAGTACAACTTCTTTGTCTTCTGGATGAATGTGTCTGTGTAACGAGGCAGAATGGCCATGCTGAGTCTGCCATGCGTCAGGACACAAGGTCCCGTCCATCGACCCTGGCACCACACAGAGCTTGTTGTCAAGAGCCATAAATGTTTCTGCAGGCAAGACAGCGCATGGCTACTCACCAAACTTAATGAAGGCATACGGGCGGTTGACCGTATCGACCTGCGGGCCGTGCATTCGCGAAAACTCGCTCTGCAGCTCCTCCAGGTACTGGTACGCTAGCTTCTTGGGGTAGGCCTTGTCTGTGAGGGTGAGGTAGCAGACGCCATACTCGTCGATCAGGGTGTGGAACACCATGTCACCCGAGGCGACCGACTGCCGTGGGGGCGGCTTGCTCGTGCTGAACTGCTTGAAGAGGCTCTGCAAGGGGGGGTTGGTCGCCGCGGGGTTGAGCCACACCCTGACCGTCGTGCAGGATCCACATCGAAGCATAGCGGGCGGCAGCGCGAGATCATGCTCCCTGGCCATCGATCGCACCTTGGCTTGTGTCTTGTACGCGTACATGCCCTCCTCCTTCTCTCCATCAAGGCCCTCAGCCAGCAGCTGGCCATCCCTCACGCGAGCTATGAGCGTGAGTTTCACCATCCGAGTCGTATCGCGTCGTCGGTGGCGAGTGAGTACGCAGCAGGCCCCGCCCCAAGGCACGCCTGTCGAACTTCGATCACAAAACCGACAGTCTGTTGGGGGTTTTCACGCGACCGCCTTGACCTTCTAACAATTCTGCGATAAATTAGTATATACTATTTGGATGCCTCGGGGCACGTCACTCTAACCAGCGTGACTGCTTTAATTTAGAATGATACAATCAGCTGGGTCTCGCGCCCTCCCTTTCGATGGCTTCCCTCATTGCTAACCCGAGAAGGGGTTGCTCAGAAAATAGATCAATCTAATACTCAACATGCAAGTAACATGAGCAGACTTACACATCAGTGTGTCTACAGACTCATAATATACAACACCACACACCTCCAGCAACCAGAGGCTCCTTAGTTTGGCCGGAACTTGAGTGAGACAGAGTTGACGCAATGCCTCTCGTCCGTGGGCGTTTTGAAACCCTGGCATACCGAGTATTTTGGGGATGAGCACGTCTCGTGGGCTTAAAGTCGTCCAATGTCACATGCAAAAAGTGCAGTTCTCAACGCTCATTGGCAGCAACAAGGCTCCAACAGAATGCTCACCTCCTTTTCAAAGACGTGGCCTAAATGCCCACCGCAGTTTTTGCAGGTGATCTCCACTCGCCGCATTCCCATGGAGACATCTTCGTGCCTCTCCACAGTCCCTGGGAGCTCGTCATAGAAGGCCGGCCAGCCACACCCACTGGAAAACTTGGTCTCACTCCTGTCAGTTGGAGGGGTTCAGCAGTGACGCCACTTGCACCACAGGCTCACTGCACACAATTCTGGCATGCAAGTTTACACATTCCAACGGCTCTCTTGGTGTCTCCAAGTGTCATCCACACACTCCCAGCCATGACTATACTTACGAGTATAGAGGAGCATCGCAAGCTGCACAGTGGAAGATGCCACCAGGTGTTATGGAGTTGTACTCTCCGCTGCCGGGTGGCTCTGTGCCCTTCTGCCTTAGGATACGATACTGCACAGGGGAATCAAGTGTTCATTTTACATGACTGAAGTTGATCGAGCGTCCAAACGTGCTCGGGGGACAGGCCGTCGCCAGCGTGGATGTTTCGCCTTCCCACCTGTGTCGGAGACAGGACCTGCTTCCAAACGCTGTCCGGAGTGGACTTATCCAGCTTCTGAGGAGCATCTGATCCCGACATGGCGGTCGTGGTGATGGCGCGGCGAGGTCTGAACGGTTTCACCAGCGTCGTGGCCGCGAGCCTGTGCCCTGCGGAGAACTGCAAGCCAGCTGGACTCAAGCGCATACCCAAGGATGTGAAACAGTCACAAGGGTATCAGGTTCTGCATTCAAAGAACTGAGGGTGTAGGCTCGTTGTTTTGCAGCGCCATAGTTTTGTGGTGGATCTATCAGGTCAGATCCGGGACCCCTGCGAGCGCGCGACGTGACCTCGACTCACAATGTAACCAGCAACTACCCATGTCGCATGCATGTAATCCAGTGATACGCATTTTGGGTCCAAAACTGTATGCGCTGCACTTTACATCAAGTCCCGCTTTGGTAGGTACCAGCAGATACGTCGAGTCGCATGGCAGTGCGCCTGCAGCAAGTCCTTCGACGCAGCCTACGACTGACGAGTCTCCAAGGTGAGTTCTGACCTTGGATGTTGTGTTTGTCCAGTAGGTCGCGATCATGATAGCTGAGCATGGAGTCTGACCGCCTTGGCCTTTCGAAAGGGTGAGAAACATGTCCCAACCCACTATCCTACTAAATGCCAGATAAATCCTCGGCATGCTGTTTGTCTAGTACATCTGCTGCACATCAGTCATCCAGTAATGCTGCAGCGGGTAGGCCGTGCGCAGGGTGTGCAGGGACAGGGCCTTGCCTGGGTGGGTGCATTCCCTCTCCGCTTCACATAGAGCAGCTGCTGAGCGCCCGACCACTTCAACACCCTGCAGCCACCCCCGAGCCCCTGCCCACTCACACGGCACGGTTCCTGGACGGGCGGGCGGCAGCAGCCGACTGGCACGCGGAGCTGGCGCGGGAGTCTGCGCACATCCTGAAGGTGGCGGGGCGGCGCCCCGGCCTCGGCGTGGTCCTGGTGGGCGACCGCCCCGACTCCAAGCTGTACGTCACCCGAAAACGGGAAGCCTGTGAAAAGGTGATTGGGTGGGCAACTGTGTGTGGGGGGGCTGGTGATCTTGGGGCCAGGCTGGAGGTGCAGCAAGTATCGGCTCTGAGTTTGCCAGGCCTTGACACTCTGCAGCGACACTGGCTTGTCTCACATCCAAGGGGCCTGGAGCGCCACCTGCCCTGTGCTTTCTGAGATTGAAGGGCATCTCCATGGTGATTGCTGCTTGGCACATGCATCGTGAACCTGTGCATGCAAGGGAACCCATGCTCCTGCCACCCTCCAAGTCCCTGCCCCACTCGTGCCACCCATGCCCAATCCCGCGTTCCCCCTCTTCCTCAATCAGGTGGGCATCTCGGAGCGCCTGGTTCAGCTTCCAGATGACTGCAGCATCGGCGACGTGCAGCGCGTGGTGGGTGAGCTCTGTGCCGACCCCGGTATCGACGGCGTGCTGGTGCAGTTACCCCTGCCGCCCGACATCTCCGAGGAGCGGGTCATGGAGAGCTTCGATCCCAGCAAGGACATCGACGGCTTCCACCCGCTCAATATGGGGTGAGCAATGTGTGTGTGTGTGTGGTGTGTGGTGGGGGGGTGGATAGCAGGCAGATCAGTGGGATTGGAGCCTGAGTCGGAGCGCAGGCAGCGGGCCCCATTTGATTCTCAGGATCATGTGACCCTGCACCTCAGTCACAGCTTTCGTTCCCCGTGCGCCTACTAGAAAGTCCTCCCAACTCCCAAGCCGTCGTGATGGCTGTTCTCAAGTGTCTTCCTCTCATCCCCCTCACCCCAACAAAACAAACATCCCTTCAGTCGGATGCTTATGCGGGGTCGCAGCACAGGCTTCGTCCCCGCCACGGCGCTGGGCACGCTGCGCCTGCTGGCCGCGGGCGGCGTGGAGCTGCGCGGCGCTTCGGTGGTGGTGGTGGGCGACAGCAACACGGTGGGCACCCCCCTGGCGGCACTCATGCGGGACGCGGGCGCGGCCTCGGTCACCGTGGTGCACCGCACGTCCTACTCCGCGCTGTTCGCGGACGCGCTGTCACCGCGCTTGGCCGCGGCGCGCGTGGCAGCGGCGGCCTGTGCGCCGCGCGTGCCGCCAGGGCCCTCGCAGGCCGCGCGCGCTGCCGACGTGCGGGAGGAGGCGCTGGAGCACCTGGCGGGCCTGCCGGGCATTACGCGCACCGCCGACGTGCTGGTGGTGGCGGTCGGCTACCCGCGCCTGGTGCGCGCCTCCTGGGTCAAGCCGGGGGCTGCGGTGGTGGACGTCGGCATCAACGTGGAGGGCGGCCGCGTGGTGGGCGACGTGGACGAGGCGGGGGTGGCGGGGGTGGCGGGCGTGATGACCCCCGTCCCCGGGGGGGTGGGGCCCATGACCATCGCAGCCACGCTGCACAACGTTGTGGCCTCCGCGCGGGACAGGCTGCTGGGTCCACGGGAGGTGCCCCAGGTGGAGCCCCTGGGGGGCCTACTGCGGCGGGGGGACCTGCACTATGCCTTCCCAGATTCGCGCACGTGACCGCGAATCCGCCTTCCGCCCGGGAGGTGGGCTCGCATGTAAGCCACGGCCCGGCAGCGGGGGGGGCATGAAACGCGGTCCAGGAGCAGCTATCCCATGGCTCAGGCCCCGTGCACGAATGTCTAGTGGGGAAAACGGGCAGTCCAAGTCGGCCCCGACCTTCCCGGACCAGGCCATGTATGATACAGTCCAGCGCCTCTTCGAGGAGAACGGGTGAGCGCCCTTGGGAGGGGGAGGAGCTCAGTAATGGTGGATTTCGCTGCCATATCCCGCCCCATGCTGGACGTCGGGCGAGCCCGGGCCCGTCGCACCCTCCCACAGGTCTCTGCTGCACCGAATACGGGCGCACCAGAATGCGGGGAGCTCGGGGGACCTGGAACGGAGTTCAAGCTTGATCCAGACACTGAACAAGAACATATTGCAGGTGTGAGAGCGGGGGGAGTGCCCCGCGGGCAGGGCTGTCATGTGGTTGGGTCAGTCTGGCTTACGAAACGATTCGAGGCCCTTCTCCGAAATCCCTCCGCCCTGCACCGCGCCCCATTTCCAGATCGTGGGCACGTATGAGGCGATATCTGAGCAGTACATCGCATTCATGCAGCAGCATGTACCCAAAGCGACCATCCCCGCGGGCAGCTGAGCACCCTTGCTTGCTGTTGAGCATCAGGACCCCACACCATACCCCCTTTTTACCCATCTGTAAGGCCCCCTCCACTGCTTTTGCTCTACTTTATTTCTCTGTTAACGCTCTATGTTTTTGACATGCCATGGGCCCACTGTAAAGCGCCATCTGGGTCCACAGAAGAGGCAGCTGCCTCGTGCTCAGCCCTCCTGCGATCGCAGCCGCATTTGCATTGCGTGCTGGAGCCGCGTCGTCATGTAACTATCCCGCAAAGGTCAAGTGAGCTGCATCTAGAGGACCAGGGCGCAGCTGCAAGAGGGGGGTTGCCGTGCTGATCTCTTGGGGGGCGCTTGCAGGGGACGCTGGGGTGCTGTGGTGCAAAAACACCATGCAGCAGCGTCTCAGGCTGGCTGCAGGCTCCAGGCCTTGGGCGCGAGGTCCTGTGCCGTTTCGCCGTCCCGACTCCTTGCCGCCTCGTCTGCGCCTGCCGCAAGGAGTGCTTGGTAAGCCTGCGACAGCGTGGGATCCTTCACAGTCAGCCGTGCGTGCACATGGCAGCGTCAAGGAGAGCATGAACCCTGTCCAGCAGGGGCATCATCAGGATCTCACGGCCATAGACTGGCCAGGGCATGAAAGGAGCAGCAGCCCAGGATCCGCGCAGGCGGCACGCACCTCCCGCTTAGATGCCAGCGCTGCGTAGTGCAGGGGGGTCAAGCCCTCGCCATCTCCAGCATTCACATTGGCGCCATGATCCAGGAGCAACTTGAGCGCCTGTGATTGGTAGGGTAATACCGGGCGATATGGGTAAAGAGGATGCATGCCCGTGTGGGGTTGTGGGGTTACCACCTGCAATCGTGGAGGCTGCCTCCAACGCGTGCACAGGTGCAACAGGCATTCGACTGCCATGGCCACGCCCAGCACAGCACCTGGAGGGAGCCCGCGTCAGCAGCTAGGTGGAGTGGTGTGCACCCTTGTCCATCACGGGCGTTGATGCAGTGCTCGCCAGCCTCAAGCAGGCGCTGCAGCACGACAGAGTCTGCCTCGCACAAGGCAGTGTGCAGCGGTCCCCCCTCCTGCATGTGAGGCAGTGTATTCCGGAGTGTCCATTGCTGGAGAGGACATGCAGAGCTAGAGCATGTGCTGCGGGCTGATCAACCCTGGCTCGGGTTGCCTCCCAAACGAAGCAGCCATGCATGCCGTACCTCGTCGTCTTCGGGCAGCTGCACCTCGTTGGTGGGGACACTCACGGACGGCGAGGCGTCTATGTACGTGGCGGCCTGCTCGCCTTCCGCAGGGCCTCCCAGCAATTCGCGGACCTTGATCACATACCGGTCTCGCGCTGTGGCGGTGTCAAGCTCGCCCAGCGCATGCCAGGCTCCCCATTTTTTGCGCCCCTTTATATCGAGAAATCCAGGTTTACAGGTGGTGCATGGCCCCACGCTCCCCTGCTTGTACAGGCCATACAGTGCCAAGAGCTCGTCATCGGGAACGCTGTTGCCGGCGGCGATGGCCAGCGTCAATTGCTCGGCCGCAGCCTCAAAGTGATCCTCGTCCGGCTCACCCATCGAGGAATCTGATCATTGAACCAAAAAAGATCAACATGGACGCAGATGTCCTCGGCACTGATTGCTGAAGGCCGGTGCGAGGTAATACGCGCCCTCTAAATCTTTCGCACCGTCATTCGGGTCTACATGAGTCTTTGACCGCAGGAACCCGTCCCCGAACCCAAACACCGGAGGCCGAGCCGCGGCAGGATCCGTTATTGAGTGACATCTCACGCCTGAGTCAGCTAAACGCCAAGGGAAATCGCGAGCGGGCGGGGGATCGCGAGAGTTCATGTTGATCTGGAGGTCCGGAGGACAGCATGAAGTCGTATGCTGCTCTACAATGTGATGGCAACCAATCCCAGAGGAACAAATGAACCTGTTCTGAATCGATACCAAGTTTACCTTTGTCACGTTGAGGAGGAGTGATCAAAGCTGAGATGAGCATTCCCTCCATGGGCAACCCAGACGCATTGCGCCTGGGATCAGCCATGCACCTCTCCAGCTTCCTAACAGAAGTCCTGTTGCCCCATGACATCATCGAGGCGGTCATGTCCTCAGACACCCTGCATGCTGCCTCCATATTGGACGCAATGAGTCTGGCTGCCCATCTGACACAGCAGCAGTTCCTGGCAGGGGTTCGGGACCACCCCTTCTTCACACCGGAACTCCCTCCCGAGGTTTGTGAGGCGAGTCACACCCTCCCCATCCTGGAAGCTTTGGTGATGGGCTGGACACAGGGCCTTGACGCTCTCCTTCACAGGTGCTGCCCTTGCTTCTGTGAGCTGGGGCTTCGGAGGTTGCCCCCGCTTGAGTCCTCGTGTACTGCGCATATTACCTTAGCCTGCAGGAAGGCTTCTGGCGCTCCGAGCATGGTTTGAGAGTTGCCCGCCCTGTCACCCACCAAGGTGCAGCCCTCGTCACGCGTATACAGGGACATTGACAAGGCACGTGAAGCCGAGCAGGTGGGCGAGTGTTCGGCTCTGCTCGCCCTCTGGGCCTCGCACGCATCGCAGATGGCATGCTGCTGTGCGGCCCTGTCCTCCCCTCCTGCATGTGCGGTGCTGGAACGGTTGCGTGGCTCCGCCAGCCCCCTGCTGCAAGCATTCGACGCACTGCTGCACGCGCTGAAGGAGGTGGGTGGACTGGCTTGAGTGGGCAGCTGGTGGGATGGCGGCGGCTCAAAGTGCAAGGCCACTGCATCAAGTACGATGAGTCTCGGGAATCAGGCACGGGTACCTTCACCACCGAATGCTCACACCACCCCCTGCTGTCCTGCTCCTGCTTCATACTCCCCCCCATCTATGCATGCTGACCGACAGGCGGCTGGTGGGCTGCAGAGGCATGCCCTGCTCCTGACCTGCCTGGTGCCGGCCCTGCAGGCGCTGTCGTCTGCCGCCAGTCCCCCGGACCTGCTCGCCGCAATCCCCGGGGTGTGGCTCAGGCTGGGCGTGATCGCCAGGCTACAGGGCCGCCGCTTCGCGCCCCGCCTCCTTCCCCTGGCCCAAGCCTGCGGGCGCGCCCTGGTCGCGGCCAGCGTCGGACTGGCGCCCGAGGGCGAGGCGGGCCTGAGGGAGCAGGTCGAGGCCTGCGCTGCCTGGGCCCGGGAGGGGGCCGCCCACTTCCCAAGGGGCGGGCCGCTGGCCCTCGCGGCCTCCTTGCAGCCGGTGGAGGAGCATGCCACGCGGTGCGGCCAGCGGCTGCGCGTCGCCGCCTGCGTCGCCCAGTACGAGGGCCTGGAGGAGGCACTGGCGCCCTTCCTGCACGGCAGAGCGAGCGGGCTGGAGCTTCTCAGGAGGATAATAGGTGACTTCAGGGCTGTGCGAGGTATGAGGCGGGACACCTACTGTGTTGGCCAGGGGAAATGTTGGGCGCTGCGGGCCAATGCCCCAGGGTGATCCATGCGCGGCCCACAGGGCACCCCTTCCTTGCCATCGCCGACATCCCCTGCGCTGACCCGCGCAGCCGGCCTCGCTGCCGCCCTGCAGCCGGCGCAGGGCGCCGCGGTAAGGCCCTGGCCAGAGGCGTACCGCGGCGTTGATGCTGCCGTGGGAGAGCTGGACCGGCGCCTGGCTGCCCTCGGCGTGGCACCCAAGCCCTGCTACCTCCCCGCCCAGCTCAGCCTCCTCGCGGCCTGCGCCCAGCGTGCTCAGCAGGGCTGTCCTCTCATGTGGGCACAGTGGGGAGGATGAGGAGGTGCTTGAGCAGATGCGATGGATTGGATCTGGGAGGTCGCTGGTGCCTGTGCTGCTCCTCGATGTTGTCAGGGCGATCCTTGTTGTGACCATTGCAGAGTGCTGCGATCCTTTCTGTGACTGCATGTTTAGGTCGCTGGCTCACTCCCCACCACCTGCTCTGCACCCCCTATCCCACCCCGTCCTGCTTTACCTCCTGCCTCCCATCCACGTCCCACCTCAAGCCCCTCCATCCCTCCAATTCTTTCTTCCACATGACAGGTCTGCCCTGGACCATGAGGTGCAGCAGTGGCATGCCAGGCTGGAGGATGAGGTGCATGCCCTGCTCCTCGGCGCCACCCGCTCGCCGGACTCTTCTCGAGCCCGCTGGCCCGGCCTGGGACCCCGGCTGTGCGCTGTGCGCGCTGCGCAGACCAGGGTGGAGATTCTCTGGCGAGCCTGGCGGCGCGTGCGTCGCCGGCTGGACGGGCCCCGGGGCATGGCCGCCGCCGCGCGCTCCGGCGCGGCGGTGGAGGCGGCGCTGGCGGCCCTGCGCCTCGCGGCATCCGGCCTGGTCGACGAGTGGGCACGGCAACTGGAGCGCCAGCTCCCGGGGCTCCAGCAGGACCTGCAGGGTAGCGTGCTGCAGCGTGTGCCGGCCACAGGCGTCCTGCAGCCCGGCCTGGGCCCTGACAGCAGACGGCTGATAGCCGAGGCAGCCGGCCTGGTGGTCATCGAGGCACCGATTGCCATAATAACAGAGGTCCGCGTCGCGGTGCCGGGGGCGCTGGAGGGCCTGAGGGCGGTGCGGGGGGCGTTACACGCCGTGCACGCCGCCAGGCGGGAGGCCGCCCCATTCCCGGCCGCCTGCCGACGGGCGGCCGCGGCCCTGGACCGGCGACTGCTGGCAGGGGTGGGGGCGCTGCGGTGGTCGTCCCCGGCGCACCAGCGGGCCTTCTGGCTCAGGGACGTTGCAGACCTGGCTGCCGCGCTGGGGGCCGCCGCTTCAGCCGCCCGTGCCATGCGCGGGGCCGGCGAGCCGGCATGGGGCTCCCTGGCACGCATGGGCTTCCTCCCCACGGGCAGGGATCCTTACTCTCAGGAGGACCTGCAGCGGCACATCGATCGCCTACAGGAGTGCATCGAAGACGGAACCCGAGCCGTGCAGGACGCGCTGAGTCAGCATGCAGGGTCGGACCCCGACATGGAAGGCCTGGCGCAGGAAGCCAACCTGGCATACTGTGGGGTTGTGGAGGGGATGGTGGACAGGGCGTGTGCTGCGATTGCTGCCGAGCGCCTGGCACCGAAGGGGGGAGAGACAGTACGGGACGGGAGGTGGGTCGTTGCACTGAAGAGGTGTGGGGGGGCAGGACCTCGAGGAGCAGGCTGTATCTTGGGAGTCAGAGCAGGGTGGTCAGGTACATGTTGCCATGCAGAACCCCATTTGCACCAACCCTGGGTGTTCCGTGATCATTCCCGCTGATCTGAAACTGGCGGGGAAAGGCATTCATGCTTGCGAGAACACACCATGCTCACCACCTTCCGACTTCTGGTACATCCAGGCCGAGCACAAGTTTGGAACTGCCACAAAAGCTCCAAATACAGGCTTACGGACATACTTTCATTGAAACACTGCGAACCCAATCATTTGTACGCAGGGGGAGGATGACATTGAGCTACGGTGCCGTGCAGGGGTCCCAGAACCGCTTTGAAGGCACCATCTGAATCCTGGGAGTGCAGGTGTTATGGAAAGAACTTGCTTCACCTCTCACATCTTATTGGCTCTCTTTTCACCCTCCAGGAAAGCGCAGGTGCAGCAATCCAAGCTGCGCACGACAAGTGGGATACCACATGGGCTGCTCTGGGCTCTAGTCAGTCGAATTGACAGCAGCTTGGGGCGCAAAAGGTGACAGTAACTGCTGGGAGGTTGCCAACATGTCCACCACTCTCGTAACCTCTTGGATTACGTACGCACCTTCGACAAAGCTCCATGCAGTCACGGGCAGGGTTCCAGCTATCTACAATTCCCATCCAGCAACTTGTTAAAGTAATAAATAGCCTTTTACATATACTCGTCAGCTCCCCCCCCCCTCCTAAGGCCATGTCGACGAAGGAGATCGAGCGTGCCCGCATCATCCCTGATGTCGTGGACGGCCTCGCGCACTCCAAGGTTCAGATCAGCGCATCTTTTGGTTCCATCCCGGTAGTTCTCGGCGAGCACATCGCCCCCAAAGATGTGAGCGGCGGTGGTGGCACGTCTCTGCTGTTCCACATTGGGTCCTGCACTTCTAGATCCTCGGAGGCATCATAGCGGGACGCATGACCCCTCGGTTCTCAAACCCACATCGCTGCTCCTTCCACACACAGTCTAGCAGCAAGCCCACGGTGACGATCTCGGGCACGGACGATCATGCGCTATACACCCTGATCGTGACTGACCCGGACGCACCCGATCCGGCCAACCCAACCAGGGGCGAGTATGTCCACTGGATCATCACCAACATCTCCAAGGGCGACATCAGCACCGGCAAGGAGATCCTGTCATACCAGTGAGTTGGGAATGAAGCTGCACACAGGGTTTGTGGACTGGGCGACATGGGCTTCTTGGTCCGTGTCTCGTCTCAATCTGACACTCATAGGGACCCCCTCAATCCCCTTACTACTCCAGGGGCCCCGCACCACCAATCGGGGTGCACCGCTACATCTTCCTGCTGTACAAGCAAGCCAGTGAGATCAGCTACGAGGCACCCGGGGCTCGCTTCCACTACAAGGTCAGGCAGGTGGCCGACAAGTATGAGCTGGGCGACCCCGAGGCAATCATCTACTTTGTGAGCTCCAAGTGAGGATGCCATGCACCATGCTGAGCGTTGTTTTTGTTGTAAGCAGAAAGTCCAAGCGGGCAGACAAGGGTTTGAAGTGGGGGAACAGTGGGTGAATGCATGATGTCGAGGGCACTTGGCGGGGCGTCGTGCGCTTCTCAGGAGCCCCCATTTCTCCTGACCAGCTCCCCTGACCCAAGTGTGCCTCTAAATGAACTGACGTCTTGTGTCAATGTCTTGCAAGTAACCATGTCCCAAAGACGTACACAGCACTCCTGCTAGCGTGGACTGGAAGAGCTGTATTCAGCACGACAAAACGCACGCCTGGAATCCAGCGCGTCACAGCAGCAGATCCTTGGACTCGGTCTCGTCGCTCACGCGCACTGCACGTGCGACGATCGCGGCCACATTGATGGAGCCCGCATTGGCTGACTCTGTAGACCGCTGGGCAGGGGACTCCTGGCGCTCCGCCTGGGCGGCGCCTGGTGACCCCGACGGAGGGTGATCCAGGTCGAGGAGGTGCGGCCCGGCATCGATCGCTTGCCTTCCAGGTGAACTGAGGACCGCTTCTGTGACTCCTGGGCTGGTCCCAGCTCTTGGTGTGTCCCTGCTCTCGGCCCGGACCACACCCTCCGGCCAGCCATGTGACTCAGCGCTCTCCCCTTGCCATCCTGTGCCTTCGCTGAACCCATCAGCGCCCTGCTCTCGCCCGCCCTCCTCCGACCCCGTCAGCTGGGCCACCACCGAGCGGGACAGGGCCTCGTACTGCAGGACCAGCTGCTTGTACCCCGCCAGGATGCTGTCCACATCCGCCTGCATATTAGAAAGGGGGACTATGGACGCATGCTCGGGATAGGACAAGTAGTGCGCCCCGCACAGCATGCTGCAATCCAAACTCGCCAGAAACGCCGCGAATCCAGGCCCCCCCTATGCGCACCAGGCTCAGGTCGGCGGCGGAGGCATACATGAAGGGGTACCTGGGCTGCAGCTGCCCGGCGGCTTCCGCGCGCAGCACCGCACCCACCCCGTCTGCAACCAGCTCGGCTATGAAGGGCGGCTCCCCCGGTAGTGTTGTCAACCGGTGCACCCGCTCCCATTGTTGCCATGAACCGCGGGCCAGGAGTCTGCAACAGGGATGGTTTCTGGTGGTGCTTGGGGTGTGGAGATAGAGAGCAGGGAGGGGCTGCGGGGGCCTCACCCTTGCATGATCTCCTTGGCACCTGACTCTCCAGATAGATAGGGGGAGATGGCGATGCCTCGATTTCCAGATTTTGCCGAACCAGCAAGGACCAATCACACTCACCCTATCTCCGAGGACTGGGAGTCCGATTCCAAGTCTCCAGTAGTCTTGGGCGCTTGGAGCGGGGAGGTTGCCACATCCAATAACCCAGCCAGCTCATCCTGGCTGCTCAGGCGGGGCAGGGTTTGGGTTTGCCCCCCCTCAGGCTCGTGCTCTGTGCCCGCCTCCAGGCTGGGTTCCCACCCCGGCAACCGTGCCTCGCTCGGAGCTTCCCTGGTTGTCGGGTCTTGAATGGGCCCCCTGCCATCACCCTGTGATGGTGCGGATCCCAGCGCCATACTTTCCAGTGGCCACACGCCGGATGGGCCCGCCGTCCCGCTGGGCGAGCATGGCAGGCTGGCCCGCTTCTCCAGCTCCAGGGCAGCTTCTGGAAGGCCGGCGGCCGAGAGGCGGGCCAAAAACTCCTCTCGGCTGATGTGGAGGTGCTCGTAGTTCACGGTGTCCAGGTACAGCGCCACCGACTCCTGCGATGCAGCATGGAGGGGGTGAAGGGGTGTGGGGTGAACTGGGGGATCTCGAAGGAATTGGAGCCTTGAATGGACCATCTCGCCCGCGAGGCCAAGCATGGAACTACATGCACATCACCATGCCCCCTGGCAACCCGCGGCCCTGCCTCAGTGCAAGGGCCCCCCTCTTGCTACCACGGATGCAGCCATTGGACACCCAGCCCCCAACACTCAGTTAATACATAAACCCCACCCAGGTACGCAAACACGCACACACCAGGTTTGCCAGCATGTAATCAAATTGGCCCCGCAGCCGGCTGCTCCCTCGAAACCGCTTGATGTACTCGATGGTGGAGGCCAGCCTCTGGGGACGCGCCTGGATGACGATAAGCAGTAGGACGGGGAAGAAAGCGTCGGCGCCGCCGATGCGCGCGCCCGCCGCCGCCGCCACCTGCACCAGGGACTCCGCCGTGGTCTTGACGTTGACCAGACACACCAGCTTGTCGCGAGGCGCCTGAATTTTGGGAGGGATTTTTGAACAAGAGATTTGCGTGGTCCCCTTTGCTGAGTATCTTGCCATGCCACCAGCTGCACTTCCTGGCCCGGGACCTGGCAGAGCCTTCAGGATGAGCGACTCAAGCTGCAGAGTCCCACCACACTGATATGCCCATTCTCTAGGTCAAAAGCACTGCAAACCACTTCATCTGCCAGACCAGACTCTCTGCCTCCCCCCACCCCACCTTGTACTTGTCCATCTTGAGCAACTCGCCGACGGCGACCTTGAGGAGGGCCGGGTCGGGTTCGACCCCGGAGGAGCCCATCAGGGTGTCCAGGGAGACGAAAGAAAGGGCGTCCAGGATCCGAGCGCAGCGCTCGTCGCGCTCAACGTCCTCGGGCGAGGTGGCAAAGGTGAGGCGCCAGACCTTGCTCATCAGGTACTTTTCCAGACCCTGCCAGGAATGAGGGGGAGGGAAAAAACTGAGCACGCACAGCTCCAGGGCATCGCCGTACTGCAGCCCACCTGGCGTACAGGTGGACGAGTGCCGTGCAAGCTGGGGGCTGGGGTTTCCACGTTCATGCTCAGCGTGTCGGACATCCAATCAGTCACAACTCATGCCAGGGTAAGGGAGTCATGACCATGTCACCACCAGCCATGCGCCCCTCACCTCCACTGCCTCATCCAAGACCTGGGGCGCACTCCCCCTCCAGACGGGGTGGACCCTGAAGAGCTCCTCCGATTGCGTGAGGAATGCCTGGCAGAGCGAGCGATGCGGTAGCAGGGGGGCGAGGAGTGATGTGTATATCGGTGGCCGTCCGCAACCGTCAGGCTTTCAAGACGCAGGGTACTGCGACTGCGGATTGCACACAAAGTGCCTAGAAGCGCCGCCTCTGTGCCCTCAGTTCCACAACCGTCATACCTGCACACGTGCAGAATCGTCTTCTGCTGTGGCCTTGCCTTGACTGTGCCGCTCCTCAAAGTCCTTGATGAAGCTGCACCACAGCGAGGATGGTAGCGGATTGATCGAGTTCTGGGACTTGTCATTCCAGCATTGTTGTTGGCAGAGAGTGCTAGAACCACTTCCCACCTCTTCACGGTTCTGACCAGGTTGGCCGCTGCAGGGTCCTTCATCTTCTCCAAAAAGTCGGTGAAGGACAGGGGGGAGGTGCCCGTGTCCTCCTCCATAGCGTGAAAGGCTTCTTGATTGCACTCAACACATCCACTTCCGCCTTCAACTCCCGACCAGGGTTTCGGCGTGGTGCGTTCCCCCACGCACACCTCCTCTCCCGTGTCCAGCCCGTGATCCAGAAAACACGAAGCTCGATCTCGCGTCGCAGATTGGTGTGAAAAGTTACAAGCGTTGTATGAGCACAGGGTCTCGGTCGCATGGCGAAGACTTCGCGATCGCGATCGCGCGCGCGCGCCGGGGCTCACCGCCTGCCCACTCTCGTCTTCCTGGGGTTGCCGGACGCTGTGGGCGCCCCCGCCCCAAACAGCCCCCCCCGCCGGCCCGAAGAGGCCCTGTGCGGGCGACCCACCGGGCGCGGCCCCGCCAAAGAGGGACGGCCCGCCCTGGGCCCCTCCGGCGTTCGATGCGGGGAGCAGCGCCCCCTGGCCGGCCCCCGCCTCGCCGCCCGGGCTGTGCGCGCCGCTGAAGGCGGCGGCGGCCCGCGCCTCCGCGGCCCTCTCCCCCTCCCTCTCCCTCGCCGCGGCGCGCTCGAAGGGGTCGCCGTAGTCCCCCGCGCGCCGCGCGGCGGCCAGGCACGCCGCCTTGCGCTCCGTCACGCCGTCGGCCAGCGCCTGCAGCCGCGCCGCGGAGGCCAGCAGGCAATCCTGCAGGTTGCGCAGCGCACCCTCGATGCCCTCGGGCCCCGCGAACGCTGCCCCCGCCGCGGCCGCCTCGCCCTCGTCGGGCAGCACCGATTGCAGCGCGCCCAGCGCGCGGCGCAGGCTCTCCACCTGGTCGGCGTAGGACTCGATGGAGGCCGCCAGGAAGGGCGAGGGCAGGACCACGCCCAGCCCCAGCTGCTCCACCAGCGCGGGGGGCAGGGGCTGGCCTGGGGGGAGCTGCGTGGCGGAAGGAGAGCGCGCGTGTGTGTGTGCTTGTGGAGATGCATCTGTGTGGGTCTGGGTGCTGGAGCCCTGCACAGGAGCAGCTGCGTGGACAACACCCGACCAGTTCTCACAGGGAGCAAGGCGGAGCCAAACGCGGGCCAGCGCCACACGTCTTTCCTCCCACACCTGTTCCATCCGACCAGGCCGACACACCCGCCCCGGCTCTCACCTTGGCGGCCTCCCGCCAGGCATGCGACCTCTGGAAGGCGTGCAGCGTGGACTCGGTGCTGCGCAGGAGGTGGATGACGTGGTCCCTCACCGCGTCGCTCGCCGACTCGTTGGCCTTGATCCGGCTGGCCAGCGCCGCAATGTCCTGCGCGGAGGGGCAGTGGGGATGGGGGGGAGCGACTGGCAGCGGTTGGGGTGCACGGGGCGATGCGCCGAGCCGGCAGCCGGGCAAATGCGTCCCGGGCCCGGCGGTCCTCCCGGACCCAGCAGGGGCATGGCGGGGGGCCGACGCCTCCTCCATCCATGCGCGCTCGGCTTCGTGCCAGGGCACTTTGCGGCACCACTTCACCCTGTCAGAGGGGCGCGGCGGGACCGCCCCGCACCTGCTCCAGAGCCGCGCTGGTCTCGGGCAGGCGCTGCTTGGCGGCGGCCGGGTTGCTCAGGCGCTCGTCAGCGTCCAGCACCGCACAGTCCTCCCGCAGGCGCACGATGAACTTCCTGGAGGGGGTGGGGGGAGCGTGGCGAGGGGGGTACTGCTGGGTATGCCCGGGCAGGGGGTTCAGGTGGCAGATGGTGCGCCAGCACTCAAGCTCAAGCTGCTACCGCAACGAATCCCACCCACACCCACACACGCACTCTAGCTCCAGCAGCTGGTTCTGGGCCGCAGGGCTGATGTCGTCCCACTTGGTGTTGTGCCCCAGCGGCCGGCCGTCGGTGGTGAGCAGCGAGGTCGCCGCCTGCTGCGCCTGTTGCGCATTTGGCCCCCCCCCAAAGGGCGTGACGGCGGTGCTGGCGCCACCGAACAGCCCGCCCCCGAAAGCAGAGGCTGTCTGGGCTTGAGTCGGCGCGGCGTTGAAGGAGAAACCGGGCGTACTGCTGGCCCCAAAGGCCGGGGCCGACCCGAACCCGAAGGCGGGGGTGCTGCTGGCCCCAAACAGGGATGCGCTGCTGGCCCCGAACGCCGGGGTGCTGCTGGCTCCGAATGGGGAAGGGCTGCTGGCCCCAAAGGCCGGAGCATTGCCGAAGGAGAACGCCGGGGTGCTGGCTGCGGCTGTGGCAGGAGTACCGGCCCCAAACCCAAAGGGCGTGCTGGGCGTGCCGAATGCAGGGGTGGAAGCCCCGGTGTTGCCGAATGAGAAGGCCATAGTGAAACTGGGGGATTTCAGACTCTTCACCGCCTCCTGCGTGTGCCTGTGGCACCCCAAGCCAAGCGGGCAGGAGTGAGGTGTGGGCCTGCCGGCTGCCTCAACTGACGCGTCACCTGGCGCGTGCTTCCATTCGATCGCGCAGGTGCAGGAGCATGTGTAATTTTTAAAAGATGCAGGCGATTGCAATCATCGCGATCCTGACCGCTGTACCCCCCCGTGATTTCAGGCCACCTCATCAGGTAGGACGAGCACGATTCGAACATGGCGCGCGATTCCTCAGTAAGCCTGGTCTTGCTCGCTGCACTGCGGATACACTGTGTTGGCATTCTACATGCAATCATTCGTAGATCCAGGGCGTGACGGTGGGATCGTACTCCGCCAGCTCATCGGGGCTGAACCAGAGGGCGATCTCCCGCTGGGCGGAGTCCACGGAGTCGGATCCATGCACAATGTTCCTCCCCAGATCGATGGCGAAGTCTCCTCGGATGGTCCCCGGGGCAGATGCCAGCGGGTTGGTGGCTCCTATCATGGCCCGGCCCGTCTTCACGATGTCCTTGCCCTCCCAGACCATAGCCACTACCGCGCCAGAGGTGATGTGCCCCACCAGCTTGGGGAAGAAGGGCTTGCCCTCGTGCTCGCCGTAGTGCACGTTGGCAATGTCCTTGGAGGGCACCAGCACCTGCATGCATGAGATGTGGTTGAAGCATATGGACATGGGGACCCCATGGATGGAGATGCATGGAAATCCAACGTATGCCACCCCGTCCACCACCCGTTGTCCCCACCTTGAGCCCGACCAGCTTGAATCCACGCTGCTCAAAGCGCTTGATGACCTCGCCGACGAGCGCGCGCTGCACACCCTCGGGCTTGACCTATCATGCAGGGCGATACACGAACATCAAACGGAGGGTTTCGCGACTCATGCCAAACCCAGATGGACCTCCTTACAGTACCTCTGGCCAATGCTGCCCAAGCACTCAGTCACCAGGCATTGGACTTCCAGGCACAACCCACCAGGCATCCCTTCACTGGGCACCCACTCACCATGATGAAGGAGCGCTCCTGGTTGCTGGCAGCCATTGCCACGGTGGTGCCCACTGCAGAAAGCAGAGAATATGACCTCAGAGGGAGTCTTTGGTCGGGCATTGATCAGGCGGGGCATATGGAATTATTTTCCGAATTCGCACATGCATTCCAGGCATGCACTGGACGGGTGCATCTCCATCATGGCATGGGCCCTTCCCTTTCCCCACCCAGCCACGCTGCACTCACTGCCGACACCCATGGCGGCCAGCAGGGCCGCACGGCCCACGCGAGGCTTCACTGCAGCCTGAGTCCATGTGCTGTAGGCTGTCCGAGAAGCGCCGACCAGCACGCCTGATGCGATGGAGGAGGGGTTGGTCAGCCTTCAAGACTCTCTACTCCACTGATGGGGCAGAAACCCAAGGAGCAACTCGATGGGATCGATCACGCAACCAGAGCACGACCCCCAACACCCAGTTGCCAGGAAGATACATGCTCCAGCATCGTGAAGGGTAACACCTGCTGCATTGCTGCTGGACGCCCTGCGGGCCACCCGGGCGACGCTCCTGGCTGCGGCGCGCAACATGACGGTGGGGGTCCTGGTGCGGGAGTGTACCGACGTGCTACACTGGAGCACGCGCATGAATGCCTCGGATCTGCGTCACGCTGTGGCGGAACGCGATTTCGGTGTAGGGGTGAATGGGACGGAGAGGGTGAGCTTGGCCGTACCGGGCCACCGTAAGCCACGTCGGAAAGGACGTCGAGCAATGTCTGGGGTCTCTGAACCTTACAATGCCGCTTTGCGGACCGACGTACATGTCATGGCATGCCAATGCGGGTTCAGCATGCGGGTACTGGTGCGGACGGCGCAAAGCGGATAAGCTGCCGTTCCATCCACCACAGGAGGTGGGTGGTGAACTAAGGGAAATGGCCAAGACGGGCCGGCGATATGTCTGAGCTCCTTCCAGATTCCTTGGCAGATTAAGACGAGCAAAGCACTCAAAAGACTGGCTGCACGGCCTTCACTTGGGTAAGGACCTGGAGTGGAGAGAGTGCACGGTGGAACAGACTGAGAGGAGGCCATGCTACGCCAGCATCTTGTGTTACTACCCCTAAAACCGCACACAGCTGTGTCATGAGTTCCTTTTTGAGGCTGCAAGACACCAACACGGAACCCTGTGGCCTTGCCTCATCAAATGCGGCGTCAAAGCCATCCTCCTCGGTCACAGCAGGTGCCCCCTTGATCGGCTTGGGCAGCACTAGCATGCAGGATGTCGGCCGCTTGGTCAATCTGCAAACAGGAGCAGGGGCGGGGGTTTTGAGGGGAGCCGTCGGTGACGCCACCCATTCCTCCTTACACATGCAACGCTGACTGCGAGCGCTCCCTCTCCACAACCCAACACACCCTGCTGCTCCCAGCTCCTCCTTGGAGGGCACATAGATGTAGGGGATGTCGGCGTCCTCACACAGCACGGGCAGCGGGGTGATGACGTCGATGGGGGAGATGTCGCCCGCGATGATGACCACGCCCTTGTTGGCCTTGCGGATGGCCTTGATCACCTCCTTCACCCCCCTCTTGATCTGCTTCCGCTTGGCCGCCTTCTTCGCCAGCTTCAGGACCTGATTGAATTGTGTGGGAGAGGGACTGCATTGAGCGAGGTCAATCAGTGGTGCATGTCAAGACTGTATCTCAAGGCGTCATTACAAGGGTCCAGTGGGGTTGCATGTATGAGTACCATACATGCCCACCTGGTCATGAAACTGAAAAGTGCCAGGAGGTAACCTGCGCCCGCAAGCCCATCCTAAATCATTCAACACCATACCTTCTTGGCGAGCTTCTCGTTGGCCAGCGGCTTGGCAATGGCACACACATTTGCACGCTTGAACTCATCTGCAGCCTCCAGGGCGGCAGTGTCTGCAACCACCACCGTCTTCTCGGCCTTGGGTGTCTTCACCTTCTTTTCCTTCTTCTCGCTCTTGTCCTTTGCCACTGCGGGCGGACCGGAGGCACGGGGTTGCAGCGGGTGTGCAGGCATCTGGTAACCTTTTAGACAGCGACGCAGCCCTGGAACATTCCCCATACACCGTTAATCTCTCACTCGTGTACTGGGCTGCGTTCAATAACCGAGAGGGTGACCTCCGCTCTGGAGCCAGCGAGCCACCGAGTGGGATGCGCGGAGGCGCTGGGACTCCACAGCAGTGTTTCGCCTCTGCAGGTGTTCCAAAGGTGTGAAAATCAAAGTTGGTGTGTCGAGCACCCCGTGTTAGCTCTCGTCAAGGTGTATCGCAGGAGCTCCCGTGCCCAGCCCGCATGCAGGGCGCCAAGAAGGAGTTGGCACATCAACCCGCGACACCCCCCCTCTCCTCCCGGCATTCTGTGATGTTTTTTAAGATTACCAAGAGCTTCACCGCACCCGAATGCTCTTTACAAACTCCGAAGAGCTTTCAATGTTGTCGAGGACCCTCCAGCTGTCTTTGCCCTTGCAACGCGCTGCAAAGTGATCCCCAGCAGCGCGCAGGAGCGAGGGCCCATGCCAGCCCCACGGGGCCCCAGGGCCCCAGACTCCTCCCTGGTGTCTCGACTCAATGCCACGATCCAGATGCGCCCCGCCAACAATCTCATGCGCGTGGACAAGTACTACAGGTCCGCTGACTTGCTGGACCGTCAGGTGCGTGGGGACAGAAGGTGGGTGAAGGCCGCTCGCACCCGGCTGCAGAAGGGGCTCGGGGCTGAGGCAGTCCTGCTCAAACCTCCTATGCCTCTGGTGCAGGCCCGCCAGTACAGGCGGCAGGCCAACGAGGAACAGCTGTATGTGATGCTCATGCGGCTGGTGAGCCTGGTGGTGGAGACCATCCCTCAGCACAGCGGCTTCCACCGTGAAGACCCCGTCTACCAGGCCCTGCGCAAGGTAGGGCGAGGGCTGGGTTGCCGCGGTGTTTGGTCTCTTTTGTCAGGGATGCTGTTTAGTTTCTTGCAGGGTGCAGGGGGGACGAGAGGGACATCAAGACATTCTCCGATGACCTCAGGTGATCGCTCCCTCCTCTGAGCAGCTGCCGAACCCCCGTCCTGGCTCTCTTACGCCCCTCCAGGCGGCAGGAGCCTCCTGCCCCTCGCCCAGTGCTCAAAGCACCACATCCTTGCCCATGGTGTCCACCCCTCCCATGCCAGATGTGCCTGTTCGAGGTCATGCCGGAGCTGGAGCGATTGAAGCTGAGCCTGGACCTGAAGGACCGCACCTCCCGCCTGTTTGAGGAGGAGCCCTGGGCCCCCACCAAGCAGCCAGGCACAATCCGGCTGGCGGCGGGGAACATGCCAGAGGTGCACTGGCGGCCCCACGGCGGCGAGGCCGTCGGCTCCGGTGGCGCCGGCCCAGTGGATGCCCTGGATCAGCGTGCCCACGGCGCCGCCCCCCCCCTCGACCCTTTCCTCCTGCCCGGAGCGGCCGGCGCCGCGGGACTCACGTCGGCGGGGCTCACCTCCGCAGGGTCTGGAGCCGCCGCGGCCCCCTTGCCCGCCATCGCCGATCTGCGACTCGACCTCCCGCGCTCGCTGCGGCTGCCCGCCGCCTCTGCCGCAGCGCGCAGCCGGCACGCCATCCTGCCCTCCTGGCAGCAGCCGGCGGAGGCGGCGACGCGGGATGCGGGCCCTGTATCGACGCAGACCGGGCAGCGGGCCGGCCTGTACCCCGCCCTCCCCGCCGACCTGGCGCAGCTGGACCAGAGCACCGGACCGGGATCGGGTCCAGACCAACGCCCCCCCGACCCCCTGGCCGACGCCGTCCTGGGACTGGGGCCGCAAGAAGTGGGCGTGGAGTTTGTGGCGGGGCCCACCGCCCCTCCGCGGCCAGGGGAGTCTTGCTGCACCGAGCCGCCGCCGGCGACGCAGACCGTGCCGGCCGTCGGGCCGGCCACCACGGGCGTGGCCGAGGTGGCCAAGCGCCAGAGCGTGCGTGACGTGCACGTCTCCGTGGCCCTCATGGACGAGTTTCTGAGGTGATGCGGCGGTTGGTTGATGGGGCGGAAGGTGGGGGGGGCTTATCTCGCTATGAGGCCGGAAGACCCCGCCGTGATGCCCCTGCGTCCCGTGGACCGGCGCTGGCCTGCCTGGGCCAACCCTGCAAGCCTGCTGGGTGTGATCTGTCCCAAGGGTCGTCGCCCACTCAGCGCCACGCCGATGTTCCAGGGGGGAGCTTGGATCAGGCCATGCTCTGCGCCTGCCTTTGCCGTCAACGACCCTCGGGACATGCCCACACCATCCCGCCCTCCCTTCTCACTCTCCCCTCACCTCCGCCAGGTATGCCACCAGCAACACGCGGCGGGGCATCGAGTCCTGCGGCATCCTGGCGGGGACGCTGTCGGTGGATGACGCGGTGTTCACCATCACCACCCTGATCGTGCCCAAGCAGGAGGGGACCAGCGACACCGTCCAGGTACTTGTGTTCCTGGTTTTCTGCAGAAAGGGTGTCGGCCTGGGCCGATCAAGCACGCCATTGTTCATCCATGCGCCTGGGCGCATTGACCAGATTGGGAAGTCGAGGCACCTCGACTACGATAGGCACGCTTCATGATCCTGTTTGTTGGCCAATCCGTCCCCGTGCCTTTTCAATCCCCAACTGGACCTCACCAACCTACGTACTCCCAGGCGCTGAATGAGGAGGAGATCTTCGAGGCCCAAGACTCTCGGGGCCTGTACCCGTTGGGCTGGATTCACACCCACCCCACCCAGACCTGCTTCCTGTCCTCCATCGACGTGCACACCCACTGCGGGTACCAGGTGGGGCTGGGGGGGAGAGAGGGGTGCTGGCAGACCAAGGCATGGCCAGGCCGTGATGCCGAGTGGCTGTGCTCGCTGCAATGGGCAAGGGGCCCTTGGTTTGGACAGTGATATAGAGGGGATTCGCTGGTGGCAGATGCAGGTTGCTACCAGGACCACTGACATCATCTTTACCCCGTCCTGGCCTTGAACCTTGTCCCCCACCCTCCCGGGTCCTCCATGAACGCCTCCCCCATCAATCCCCGCCCATCCACGACCCATGCAGACGATGCTGGACGAGGCGGTGGCCATCGTGATGGCCCCCCGCGACCCCTCCAAGCGCGTCGGCATCTTCCGCCTCACCACCCCCGGCGGCCTCAAGACGGTGCAGCGCTGCGACCTGCGCGGCTTCCACACCCACCCGCCCACCGCCACAGGCCAGCCCCTGTACGAGTTCTGCAAGCACGTCTACCTGAACCCCCGGGTTGCCTTTGATGTGGTCGACCTGCGGTGACGCGATGGCGGCGGCGGAGCGGTGGTGGGATGTCTTGCTGCTCGAGGACACGCCCGGGGAGTGGTGGTGAACATACGAATACTTCCCGTCACCTGCCTCCCCCAGGGACCTTCATCACTGGAGTGCCAAGGCCCTCTGTAATGAGGTTGCCAGGCCCTGGCTGCGGTGCAGCCTCCCCACATCCTGGGACCTGTCATGTATACATGTTGCCGTGAGCAGCTGGTCAGGTGCAGAGGAGCGAATGGTCGTATACGCAGAGCCTGGTCCCCTGAAAACTGGGTGCCTGGGCAATGCAGGCTGGGGTGATCCATGGATACTGGGTCGGGGCGGGTGGGTCGTGCGGTCTGGCACATCAGCCAGCCGTCCTCCCTCTCGTACGGCCTCCACCGCTCCGGCCCCCAAGCCCTCAGCGCCCGATGACGGCGTCCAGGCCGGCCCGCTGCTCCGGGGGCACCAGGGCTCGCGCCTGGAGGAACGCGCGATCGGCGTCCACACCCCGGCCCTGCTGGCGCAGCAGCAGGCCCTTGGCCAGCATGGGCCGCGCGTCGTCGGGGTGGGCCTCGATGAGCCCGTCATACAGGTGCTTGGCGTCCAGGCTGTGCCCAGGCCAGCTCGCCAGCACGCGCCCGCGCGCCAGCTGGGCGTCCAGGGAGGAAAGCACGGAGAGCGGGGCCGAATCGATGCGCTCCAGGGCCTGCATGCATGGCGAGGGCAGGGGGCTGATGGTTTGCTGCTGCACTGAGGGGAGGTGAAATCGGGAGAAAGAAGGGAAAGGGAGTGATCGGGTGGACCACCAACCCCGCAGCAGAAACCTGTGTCACTCCACAGGCTGCCATTCGAGTGCCCCCTCTCCACACCGCCACATGTTGTGCTTGTTGGCCCACCGCGGCCCGCCTCCCAGCTCTCTCCAAGTCCTGGCATGCCCCAGTCAGACAAGGACTCTCCCCACAAAATCATGCAAAGGCACCTGCCCACCTGCTCGTGCCGGCCCTGCTTGGAGAGCAGGGTGGTCAGGCGCCCCAGCACTAGGAGGTCCGTCCTCCCCCCCGCCTCCCAGCCCCGGACGTAGGACGCCTCCGCGGCCTGCCCGTCCCCCAGCTCCTCCTGGCACTCGCCGAGAAGCTGCCAGGCGGCCGGGTCGCCCGGGTTTTGCTCTGTCAGCGTCGTCGCGCTGGCGGCAGCCGCCCGGAAATCGCCCAGGCGCCCCGCGATGGTGGCCGCCGCCTCCAGTGCCTTCACATCCTGGGGGTTGGAGGACAACGTGACCTGCTGCTGCTCAAGGGCGGCCTCAAGTGCGGAGCGCTCTGGGCCGGTGAGGGTCTGCTCGGGGCGGCCGGCTGAAGAGGAGGTCGAAGGGCCGGAGGGCGAGCCGCCCCCAAAATCGACGCTGGTGAGGATGAAGATGGCGCCGATGGCCACCGAGGCCACCGCCAGCAGGATCTGATTTTGAGGGAAGAGGAGGAAAGGGACAATGTTGGGGGCGGTTCTATTGGTGTGAGTGCTGGCAGGGAACCCAGGCTGCGTAGAGAACTATGCGTTGAGGGCCGAAGTGTATGCATCCCACCGTCTATCGTCCCTCCATCCTAGCAACTGGGCGGTGGCAGTGAACACCGCAAGCACCTTGGGAGGTCCGCCGCCGAGGGATTTATACTCCCCCTCCGCCTCCGGCGCCTTATTCAGCAGCGTGTTGAGCAAAGGGGGGGGTGGAGTCGTAGTTGGGGACAGACCCAGACCTCTCCGGCTCCTGAGGGTGGTTGGGATGCAGGGGAGGCATTCGAGATATTGACAAGAGTGCTGAGAGTCTAGGGTCGTGAATAACGACGCAGTTGAGGGTTTTCAGTACAGATTGCGCTTCCGTGATCAAGTTGGAGAACGAGCACACTGGAGCTCCTGACCTGCTTGGACGCAGCTGCGGCTGACGTCTGGTTCCGCAGAGAGTCCAGGCGCCGCTCAAACTCTATTGTCTCCATGATGCCACTGCAGTGAATGTAAGGCACAGGGTCAAGGACAAATTACGCATTTTCATTGGCTTGCTATTACCAGGGTAGTCCTATCACATCTACCAACAACCATACCTGTCTCCCTCGGCTGGGGCACTTGGCCGGGTTTCCGTCTTGCCCGGGGCAGGTTCCTGCTTCTTCTGCTTCTTGGGCCGGCTGGCATTGGCGGGTCCCGCCTTTACAGGTGGAGGGGGGGGCGCAAGCTTCGGCTGCATGGAGCCAGCAATGATTTGAAGAGGTCAGGGCATGAACCACATCATTACTGCCCTTCCCATGCACACCTGTTGCTTCCCAAAGCCCCCGCCACCCGCACGCGCGATGTGCGATATGATGGAGTGTTCTCGATGCCGGATCCATTGTGGGCACTTCCCAAATATCGCGGCTGCCGCGCATGCTCCCCTCCGCGGCGAGGACGACGCTGGGGTGCATGACCAAGCGTGCCTGATCCCCCTCATCACCCTGCACAGCGCGGAAGATAGCGTTATATAAAAACGGTTACGGCGGCGAGAATGTACATTCTCCATGCGAGGCATGCCCACACTAGATTTGGGGATCAAGGAGTACCCATCTCAGGCCACCATTTCTATTGAAGCAAACTTACGAATCCCCGAAGAGATCCTGCCAGCTACTACTGGCGACAGCCTATTTACATCATGCTTTTACCTTTTAGCTCGCAATTTATGCGGAACGTGCCCGAGACAACCGACCCCAAATTTGGCATGTTCGCCAGGGCCGAGTTGGTAGCCGCGGGGGCTACAGAGCATGATACGCACCACGTTTAGCCACTTAGACCTCAAGTCATAATTCCCTTGGAGCGGGTGGATGAGTTCCTGCCGGGCGAGGGCCGCAGCTTCAGGTTTACCTGCAATCACACCACCCGTCGCTCCGCCCTGGTCCACACTTAAAAATGACACCCCCCTAAAGCCGACTCTGGCGAACCCCCACCCGGTTCTCCTCCTCGCATTTACTCGAGATTCTCAACAAACACATGACTGAATTTTGCGTCAACCATAAAGGGTGCGCCCGTAGTCCGGGCAATTCCTACATTATCAAGAATCAGGCCATTATAGTGTCATGTGGAGGGTATCTGTATCCCTGGCGAGTAGGCGTCCCAATGTCCAAGGGTTACATGCGAGCAGGTCGCATCAAACGGTGAATGGTGCTGCGGTACGGCAATTATGTCCCAAGTTCTATGATTGCTGTGGACCTGGGAACAACACAGATGACCATCGCGGAGGAGAGAAAAAGGAGGAGCATGCTGTGCATGTTGGGCGATCGCACATTGCTCCGTGGGCATGGGCGTACTCCATGACAGGCTTGGGTCGAGGATATGTTGGTTGCGCCCAGCCTGCCGCGGGGACCATTAGATTTCTGCGTGGGATTCATCTCCCAATCTCCCAGAAATAAGTACTCGCGTGTGCATTAGGAGGGTGAGGGCATGCCTGGGCTGCTGGTATGGGTCTGTCCGAGCTGGGGTGACTGGGTTGGTGCATCCTTTGGCACATATGTTCATGTGGAAAACTTGATGGAGGAGCAGAGGCGCAGCACCGCTGCAATACATGGCGGCACAGTGGCCACATGCCATCAAGTACCGAGCGCATGCAACTTTCTATGGGCCTGGCCTTCGTGACAAATTGGTGGTCGCAGTGAGACACCCTTGCAGATTTCAACGTCCTGAGATCCCTGGCATGATACTATCATACTAAAGCGCTGGGTTTGGGGTGCTTAGTTCTGAGCAATTGAGCGTGGTGCTGTTCGACATTGCAGTAGGGCCTGGGGCCATGCTGGCCCTTGAAGAGCAGCTTCGGAGTGCGATGTGGGTGATAGTCTGGCGTGACGTCGAACCTTACCCGTCCATCGCCCGAGGTGAGATTATTTACTGAGTGGAATACCCCAAGATGACTTTGAGCGTCAGTTAGGGCAAGCGCAACATCCTTTCACGCTCATGTACGGGTTGACAACCTCCTGGAGGCAGGAACCCGGGCGAGGCACGGCTGTATGAAGGATGGGTAAAAATGTCCGGCTGGTACCTAAAATGGGGGATAGCATCCGTATAGAGCACGAACCACCCAATCAGTCCTTCTGGAGTGACGATTCTCCGCAGAGCATTTTGAGGTTGTCAGCAGGTCCACATCAAGTGCAGCCGGAAACGCTGTCACCGCGTCGAATGAGGGCAACCTTCATTGATTGTGAGGGATGGGGTTGAGAAAAACGTGAGTAATGGATCTGAAAAGGATGGTGCCTTCGTGCGTGCTTTACTCCGGACTCGACGGGCTAGCGCTTCAATCATGGTGGCAGGTTTGTGGACCTAGACCGGCAGGCACACTCCGGACTCCCGCCGCGGAATCTTTGAAGCCGCCCAGGTCCAAGCTGACTACGACGCACAGTTGATAGGAAGCCTGTGCACGGGCTAGGATTCATCGTATTACACGTCAACCCGTGGTATGTGTGGTTATAATGAGCCTGCACTTCATCGAAGGGGTTGCACCTCCTTCCCACCGCACACGTAACTCGTACAGGCGGAAGAAAGAAGTTGCTGAGGGGTGCAGGATGCCAGCGGCGGGCAGGAACCCTGCCGTCTTGATTGGACTGATGCTGCTGCTCGCCAGTTGTGCCTTCGCGGTGAGTCCCAGTGCACTCAGGCCGATGACGATCCCATATCATCCACGCTGCTACACCGCGGCGTCGCTTACTTCCCCCTACTCTCCCATCTGAGCGCAGGCTCCGTGCAGCTCCACATTCATCGCGCTTCCGAGTGCAATGTGAGCTGAGAGCTGGTTTCACGACGGGAATCGTGTGCTGCACGGGCGACGTTTCTGTCCGCACGGACCCCTTGCGCACATGGCTGCCGCCGGAATGCGGTTTTGTGCGCGTCGATACCCAGCTTCCTGAGGGCAGCCCACCCTGCTTTCCTCGGACATGCACAAACACAGAGCCTTCGACTGTGCCTTTTAGTAAGGCACTGTACGCCTATTCTCTGACCTCATGCCGCACATGCTCGCCTCCTTGCAGTCTGGGAGCCCATGTGTACCTCATGACAGTTGACGACGCCGACGCCATCTGCAGGTGGGCAGCATGAGAGGGGTTATGAAATCCCAGGCTTTGCTTGCAAATCAGTGGCCTGGCCACGAAAAGCCATCCTGAGGCAGGCATAGCCTCTCAAGTGCACCAAACTGTACAAAACCCTGTGGATGCACGCCTCCGCCCCCTCCTTACCCCCTGTGAGCAGGCATGCGGGCTTCAGCAAGGTGGGGTCACTCCGCACCTCAATCCTCCACATCATGGGGCTCTCCATGTCAACTATTCGCGTGAGCAACTTTGCGATCCTGTCGGATCGCTCCACGGAGATCCTGACCGCCGTGGAGTGCCTGAAGCCAGGACAGAAGGCGTGCTCGGCAGACAGCGATGGCAACATCGGCTCCGGCAACAGGGGCAAGAACAACTTTGGTACCAACAACATTGGCAATTCTAATATTGGTGAGCAGAGAATGTGGAATGAACGCCATGCCATACATGCAAAGCCTCTGCAATCATTGGGTGGAACAGACTCATATGTCACAATGATGCTGTCCTTGCAGGCAACTTCAACATTGGCACCGCCAATTGGGGGAATAACAATGACGGCACGGGCAATCGCTGCTTCAACAAGACAGGAGATCGCAAGGTCTCCAATGACTGCAGTCTGCTTGAATTCCGGAAGCAGGCATGGGTTCTTGCCTTCCCGCCGCCTACTGTCAGGAAGTCATCCCCACCACCCAAGAAGGCACCCCCGCCGGCTGCCAAGCAATCACCCCCGCCGCCCTCCAAGAAGTCTCCACTGCCACCCGCCAAGATGTCGCCGGCCCCACCCACTAAGAAGTCTCCACCTCCATCTGCCAAGGTATCTCCACCCCCTCCCACAAAGAAGTCTCCACCCCCACCTGCCAAGACATTCCCACCTCCACTCGCCAAGAAGTCTCCACCCCCACATTCGAACCCGAGTTCTCCTCCACCCACCCCCTCTCCACTACCTACGCCCCCTCTTTCACTGAGCCTCCCTCCTCCACCAAGCCTCCCTCCATCACCGTCTCAACCCAGCCCTCCTCCATCGCCGCCTCCGCCATCTACCCCCAGCCCCCCTCCATCTCCACCGCCGCCCTCCGCCCCA